>NC_090265.1:1556351061-1556425762 GCF_040414725.1 Anabrus simplex | reverse complement strand
ACCTCCTGACTACCGAAGGCCTGTTGGGGACTGGGTGCAAATAACTCCTGTGGAACAAAATTCACACTAAGAGCTAAGCTTTTGAGGTTAGTTGTATGCAGTCAAGTATCCATAAACAAAATTATTTTCATTCTAATTAACAATCACTTGCTCGTTCACATGATTTGTCACTGAAGAACTTGAAGCCGTCTTATCTGTAGGGAGATATTCGATGCTTTCGGTGTGCCTGATGGTTTCTTTTCCGGAGGAATACAAATACAACACCGGTTTGAACCTTGATCTTGATTGAATAATGAGTGGAAGAGAACATTCAGTGCAATATACTGGGGATTACAAGTGCAGCGCTTCGAGCACCGTATTTTGTGAATAAATAACTATTTTAGACAAATAAAAGTCTTATTAAAAATAATAATGTTATTGGCTTTACGTCCCACTAACTACTTTTTACGGTTTTCGGAGATGAGGTGCCGGAATTTAGTCCTGCAGGAGTTCTTTCATGTGCCAGTAAATCTACCGACACTGTGACATACCCATTCTTGCCCACAGATGTGCGACAATATGTGACGTGCCGGGTCACCTTAATTTTAATATAAATACATACTTGCTCATATACTTCTCCATAAGCAGTATCCCATGCGTGCCAGCCTTCAAACATACGTCTTGAAGACGATAGTTGATAATTAATGATGATGATGATGATGATAATTATTATTAATGAGACTCTAAATACTACCAGAGGTGGGGTGACGGAGCACTAACCATTAAACACACACTAACTGGGATATTAAGGGTCATTAATAAGAATATCTGCAATAACCAGTTAAATTACCTATTTATTAGGATAAAAACCTTACGGCGTATTTACGAACTCTGAACTTAACGGAAGCAAAAGAAAGATTGAATGAAATAAAATTTAATAAACTGAACCGTTGCGTGGAGACTTGTAGTAATTCATGCCATTAGCTCACCATTTGTAGACTCTGTTATCTGGACACGATCTATGTAGCAGCTGATGTTTGATGGACGTTTCGTGCTGGCATCGTCATCTCTCGTTGTAGGTACCAGTCCTATTTCTGATTCGTGCATGGCTCACAATCGAACAATGACTTTAACACTTCCTACAGTACTCCTTGCATAAAGTTGTAATGAGTCCTAATTTTAATAGCAAAACCACCTTGGGTTACGTTCATGGAGAGAATACACTTGTATTCTTCCGTATTACAGAATTGTAGCATAACTAAATACAGAACAAAATTTCTCCTGCCCTATACCAGTCAAAACAGGGTCTTTCATTGACTTTAACTCTTAACTAGGTCTCAATGAGAGTAATTTTGAGTAGTGCTCTACTCCGATGTGAAATAAACTAAGACCTTCAGCAGTTAAGAACTTCTCCGATGTCAAGACATACAGCCCTCCTCCGATGTAATGATAGAATAGATTAGAATTGCCCGATAGAATTGCCCTCTCCAGCTCTTGTCGTGGATGTATATAGGCTCCAAAATCTCCCTCCATGTACCATATCACATGTTCCAGTAAGATCTATTGTACTATCCCTCACCAAGTTCGATAGCTGCAGTCACTTAAATGCGGCCAGTATCCAGTATTCGGGAGATAGTAGGTTTGAACCCCACTGTCGGCAGCCCTGAAAATGGTTTTCCGTAGTTTTCCCATTTTCACACCAGGCAAATGCTGGGGCTGTACCTTAATTAAGGCCATGGCCACTTCCTTCCCACTCCTAGCCCTTGCCTGTCCCATCGTCGCCATAAGACCTGTGTCGGTGCGACGTAAAGGAACTAGCAAAAAAAAAAAAAGTACTATCCCTTCTCCTATCCATCGTTGTACATCCATCATCTTGTTCCATAACGTCCATTCACGTAGGTTGAACTTTCCCGGGCAAACAAAGTGTCGTGTAGCGAACTTCAAAAAGTAGGTGTTAAGAAGGCTTTAACTGTCTCTTCAAAGTATGGAAGGGGTAAGGACTCTGCAAGCTTGTTGATGTCTTTTCCCTGGTAATGGACGAAAATTTGCATGGCGAGTCTGGTCACCTGACCTCGGCTACTGGAAATTTACTGCAAACTATTAATACGAGTGATGTTGTAATACCTTACGCAAGAAGTCGTTCATTCAGAATACATTATTGCCGTGATACGAAGAGATGATATGATAATGTGAAATGGATGACTAAAAACCCTATATATATAATAATTAAAAATGTCCTACCACTAATTAAAGATGTACATCTTTCCAATTAATTACACAGTTCGATAATTTTGTACATGCTGTGATGTTCCAAACATCACAACATGGCAATGATGTACGTACCTTCAAATACCACTGGACTGAGCCAGGATCGAACCTGCCGAGTTGAAGTCAGAAGGCCAATTTTGCATTACTCTTTCGCATTATATATATATAAATTTATTTTCTTTTTCCTTTTACACTACAAAATTAATCCTATCTGTAGATCAGTGGTAGACTGTCAGCCCCTGAATCTCAAGATCATGGAGTCAAACCTGACAGAGGTACTTAGATTTCTAAAGTGCATGAAAGAAAAAGTCCATTCAGCACTCTGTCGCATGCAATCGGAATGTGAAAGATCTCTGGTGACACATTCAGTGTTCACTTAACAACATAAATTATTATTTTAAATTTATAATAGTTTGCCTAAAAGAGTTTTGAATTCTCTGCTATCTGGCATAATAAAATGGAGCATCAAAATTGACTGACAGGAAGCCTAAAAGGCATTGAAATGCCTACACATGGTAGCTGAGACCATAAAACTGTTGATGATGATATACTACTACATAAATTTGTATTAATTTTAGTGAATTTATTTTAATACATGGTACTATTTTCAGTTTGTTACTGTCTTAATTACTATATTCAAAAATTACCGTAAATTCATTCTTCCTATAGTTGAATAGATTTCTGCTGAACTATGTAATTCAGTCTCAGCTTTGTAATATTCTAATGTTATTATTTATTATTTTGAAATGTTATATTTTTCCTGGAGTTCTTTTGGCATATGGAAATTTAGGACAAAAAAGAAAAAAATATACATAGTAGATTTTATAATTTTGTAAGGATATGTTCATTTTCTTTTAATCTTGAAGTTCCCAAACTGTCCATATGGACAATAAGAAGCAGTTCATATTACTGCACCAAATTTGAGGTCTTGTGGCTGTGATTGTATCAACAATTGTGTAAAATGACAGGCTTGCTTGCTTCTCTCTGGACTCAAGTATACTGTAATACTATTGATAACTTGAGTCACTGTTTTTCAGGTTATGGAGGATGTTTAAGTATATGTGTAGACTGCCTTGTGTACTGTTCTTTCAGTTTCAATGTATACTGAACTACAATGGAAAATCAGACCCGAAGGGCCATGGCCTACCAAATGAACGCTGCTCAGCCCAAAGGCCTGCAGATTACAAGGTGTCGTGTGGTCAGCACAATGAATCCTCTCGACTGTTATTCTTGGCTTTCTAGTCGGCTCAATGGAAAATTAGACCCGGTGGTAATTTGCTACACACTCTGACAAAATAAAATTCATAGTATGCCTACTGGTGGAAAGTGTCACTTCATGCATTGTATGAAAGCAGTTTGTAAGACAATAAATTATTCAGTTGAATTAACAAAATTCCAGTCTGTTTCATATTTTACAGTTATTTATACAAATGGGTGGTGTAGGTATAAGTTTGCAGTTAGGAGATGTTGGCGTTCAAACCCTTTCATTGACAGGCTAGAGTGTGATTATTTCTAGTTTCCAATGTTTATACCAAGTAAATGCTGGTTCTGTACTTTAAATAAGGTCTAGGCAGCCACCTTCCCAGTCCTTGTTTTATCCCATCCCATTGCCACCAGAAACCAGTAGTGCGTTATTTCAATATTCAGCTGTTAATGAAGGATAGCTACTCAAACTATGAAAAACATTTGGGTTAAAAGTAGAGGATGAAACACTTTGTTAAAAATAGTCTCAGATCTGAATGCAAACCACTTTTATTATTTCCCAACTTGATTTAAATTTTTTAAATTTTAAATGTGTCGTGTTTGCTAATGAAGACACCAGGTTTTACCCTCTCCCTGTGTCATTACCATCGTCATTGCACACTGCACATTACAGAACATACACTAGTATAATGATCTTTGCCTCTGAGATTTTAAACGATGATAACAACTTGATATTTAACATTTGTACATACAGTAGATGTATTGAGAGAAATTTACTTAGTAAAGTTTTTACCCAAAGTTGGGTAATTCCCTTGAATGATATAAGAATTAGTTCAGAATTAGATTTATTGTATTTAAGAGCTCTGTTCGGACCTAGATGTAATGCACTGATAATTTAACACAATCTTCAAAACTGTGTAAAATATATTACTAATTAATAAAAATAATTTATTTCAGGTTGTGTTGTTCTGCAGCAGTGTGCTGTAGTCTTTGAGGGACTCAGCATAAATAATAAACAGAGTCATCAGTATGAGCAGTTCTACTTACAGCAGCATGCATGAAAAACTACCCCATATGAACAGTGACTCAGACAAGAACTGCACTGTGAATAATGTGCGGATGTTGCCAAAAAAGCGCAAGTTCAACCCATCAGATTTGGAAGAAATTGAGAAGACTGCAACAGTTGAACATCCATTCCAAAACAGTAACAGTTCAACTTCACAAAGTGTGGTTGTGATGCCTCCACAGTCTATAGCTGTGGACTATTCGTATGTGACTCAGACAGCACCCAAGCAGCTGAACCATTCAACGGTTAATACCATTGTGGATATTGTGATTGAGGATCGTAGTGGACCACCACTTGAAGGGAACGGGGGGGTGCTTCATCCTGATAGTGGGAATAGTTGTCTGTCCGTGTTGGATAGTGGTTTATTACCGCGGAAAAATACATCTGGAATTGATCTTGGTGAGTGGAGAGACCACAGAGTGTTGGCTAAGAAAGATAAGGTTTATCTTCCTGGAGTTATTAGACGTGCTGTTAATACGGGTGATGTGTGGGTGGAATTTGATTACTGTGAAGGTGAGAGGACACTTTACAGAGATGTTTTGGGTTCTGGGAAATATGATGTGATAGGTGATGCTAGTCCATCAGCTGGGCAAGTGACCCTGGGAGCTCGTGTGTGTGTGCGAATTACTGGCTCTAACCATCAAGCTCTAGCTCCAGTATTCTTTGAAGGATTCGTTGATAAGATTCTTAGTTCACCATTACAGTTTGTGGTGAAACTTATCAATACTGACCAGCAAAATGAAGAGCATCATGTTAAACGTGCTGACTTGCGACTCCTGCAGCCACCTTGGTGGGATGAATTGGAGGGCTTAGAAGATACTCCTCCAACACACATAGTAGGTAACAACAACTGGCGAGGTGTTGGAACTTTGCAGCCTTCTGTACTTCATACTCACAGACGGACTCCTCCACAGACTGTTGTTCTTCCTGTGCAACAGGTTGTGCCAACACTACCACCAGCAGACCCTGGTGGATACTATCGCAATATTGCCACTTCACCATTACACAATTTAGCCACACCTGTCAGCATCAACTCCACCAGTACAATCCTATCCAATGGTAGCACCGATGATCTCCGTCGTCATTACGATCCTGATATTATTGAAAGTGATGACGATCTTGGCAAAGAAGACATTCTGTTTACATCAGATGCCGGTAAGTTAATAGATTTTGGAGGTTAACATAAGTTACATTTCATTTGCATTATTTATATTCTCAACTGAATGATACATCAAGTTTAATTTTTATAAAGTTACATAGTATATAATGAACTGGATAAAGGATGAGGGTATTTATTGATATCATAAATGTTACCTATGCATATGGTTAAAAAAATGGATGGATGTCATTAAATACCATTGAAGGGTAAATATCATGAATTTTCATCTATATTAATGTCCATGTCGAAGAATCCTGCAAGAGGTGAGGTTGTAGGTGGAGTGCGTGCACCTTTGAGGGCATTAATGAGACTAGTTAGCAGAGAATAGAGAAGTAACTAAGGTTATGTTATAAGGAGATTCCCACCTTCCAATACTTGTAAAATTTCTTATAGCTAGTTTATTGTTTACATGACATAATCCAGCTTAATCTCTAAGCGTGATAATAAATAGAACATGTTTCGTTCCAATTATGGAACATCTTCAGCTAAAAGATTTAACAAGAATTGACAGGACAATTAAAATATATATATGGTGATTATGATGATGGGCTAAAATGTTCATTCATGTTGGGTTCAAATTTCCAACAAGTTAATGAATAAAATCAGCGTAAGGGGTCTTCTTTTAGGCTGGAGAAGTATATACTTGTTGAGTCTTGAAGACTTATAAATTAGTACTCATTTATATACATGAAGTGGTTAAGTGTAAGAAAGAGCCAGGGGCCCCTAACTTTGCCACAAACAGTGAGTCATATATGTCCTCTCTGCCCATTTTCATGCTCAGAGCAAGATTTGATGCTTGCTGATGACAACGACCTAGATGTGGCTCAGTTTTGGAAAAACACCATCTAGATGTACAGTAAATTTGGTCAATTTCCTTTGTCTGTTAATTTTTGTAAATAGTTTAATTATTACTTTATTTTTAACTGTATGATTATGTATGCTTCTGACACGAATAAATAAATACATAAATAAATAATAATAATAATAATAATAATAATAATAATAATAATAATAATAATAATAATTGTATAATATTTGATCATTGGTGTTACTTGTTTGGAATGCTATTTCATAGTTGTGTTTTTTGAAGATATTAGTTATTTGATAAATATTATAAATATATATTATAAATATTGTTTGTGGCTTATTTTTTATTTTGTCGTTCATTTTGTCTATGCAATTTATAGTGTAACGATTATCAGTAGCTATTTTATAAATTTATTTATATTGTGTCAGAAGCAGAGTTACATATGTGTCTATAGAAAAGAGGTAAAAATGAACTGTGCACCAAAGGTTCATATTGTGATGCACCAAATATTAGCAATGTCGAATGCGTTCCTTGTCACTTCAAGCAGCTTTTTCTCAGTACATATGGCAGGACAGAGATGACATTCTAGTAGATGGGCCGTAGTCTACATTTCACCACAGCCACACAAACAGAATCCACCGAATATCCCCACTTGTACAGATTGGTCTTGCACCTAATAACACTTGAGCGCAGCCTATTTGGAGATCTCCAAGTCGTCCTGTATTCCATATGTCTTGCAAGTAATTCTTCACGAGGTGTTTTCCATTGTCTTCTCCTTACGGGCTGCTACTGGATATCAGGAGGTGCGATGCCAGCAAGATAGTACAATTTTTCTCGCGGTATAGACAGCCTGTGATGGTGCGACACTTTTCATTGATTGCCGCGTCTGCTTCTTTGGTATGGCAAGGTCTGTACCATACTGGGCAAGCATACTCTGCTGCTGAGTAACATAATGCTAGTGCTGAGGTTCTCACTGTGCCTGGCTGTGCTGCCCCGGTTGTTCCAGTCAGCTTCCGTACCACATTATTTCTGGCAGCCACTTTGTTCTTGGTGTTCAATGTTTTCTATAACAAAGTGTGTGGTCTATTTTTTTTCTTTCTATTGGCTTTACGTTGCACCGACACGGACAGGTCTTACGGCAACAGTGGAACAGGTAAGGGCTAGGACTGAGAAGGACACATTGATCCTACTATGAAGCTTTAAGTTCTGCAATTAATGAACAGCTGTGTCCAGTCACTCAAGATACCAAAAGTCTGGAGGAAAACTATGGTTATTGCCATCCTTAAGCCTGGTAAAAACCAGAATGACCCAATACGTTACAGACCCATTTCATTACTACGTCATTTCTATAAGCTGCTTGAAAGACTCATCCTTTGAAGACCGATGGACGACATTGAACCTTATCTCATTCCTCAACAAGCTGGTTTCAGGGAAGGGAAGAATTGCACATCACAGGTCCTCAAATTAACTCAACAAATCGAAGATCATTTTCAAAGAGGGACAATAACAGGTGCATATTTTATCGATTTCTTGGCAGCCTATGACACTGTCAAACATAATCTCCTTGTGGTAAAACTCTATTTAATCAAACATGACTATCAACTTACCTGCATGATCATAAACATTCTACAAAACAGAAAGTTCTGTGCAGAATTCCAGGGAATGAGAAGCAGATGGAGAATGCAGAAACAACCTCAAGGTAGTGTACTTGACCCAGCCCTTTTTAACATCTACACAAATGATCAACCATTACCCAAAGGAACTCAGAGCTTCATCTATGCTGACAGCCTTCCTCTCACTGCTCAGCCTGACAGTTTTGAAGAGATTGAAGTGATTTTAACTAGCGCTTTGAAAGATCTTACCACATATTACAGGAATAATCAATTGAAGCCAAATCGCACAAAAATTCAAACTTGTGTTTTTCCATTTGAAGAGTAAACAGGCTGCTCAGATACCTGAACATCACATGGGGAGGGATCAAGCCAGCACATTGTGAGACCTCAAAATATCTCAAGGTTACTTTAGACCACACACTCACCAAGCTCGATAGCTGCATTCGCTTAAGTGCGGCCAGTATCCAATATTGGGGAGATAGTGGGTTTGAACCCCACTGTCGGCAGTCCTCAAGACTGTTTTCCATGGTACTTTAAGGCAGAAATTGGTTTCAAGAAGGACATTCCAGGAATCAATAATGATCAAGGGGAGTGTGTACGCGAGGATCTTCAAAAGGCAGGACTATTCAGTCAGCAATATGTAAAGACTGTTGGTAACAAGGATAATGTCCAGATAGAGGAGGTGACTGATACTAAAGTAATAAAATTAACCTATGGTAACAACAACATTTACAATAAGATACAAAAGTTGAAAACTAGAAAAGTGGCTGGAATTGATAAGGTTTCTGGGGAGGAATTGATAAGATTTCTGGGGATATACTGAAGACAATGGGATATAATACCATATCTGAAGTGCCTATTTGATTATTATTTGCATGAAGAAGCTATACCAACTGGATGGAGAGTTGCTATTTTAGCCCTTGTGTATAAAGGAAAGGGTGATGGACATAAACCTGAAAATTACAGGCCAGTCAGTTTGACTTGCATTGCATGTAAGCTTTGGGAAAGCATTCTTTCTGAATATATTAGACATGCCTGCAAAATTAATAACTGGTTCAATAGCGGGCAGTTTGGGTTCAGGAAAGGTTATTCTACTAAAGCTCAACTTTGCTACGGTGTGTATTGACACATCAGCAATCGCTAAGCAAAAACCAACGAAAGTTCGATATAAAGGAACCGAAAGACTCCAAGTAATACGTGCTGGTGCACCGCACAGAGGACTTAGCAGAGCAGAGCGCAGGGAAACGTGTAGAGTGGGGTAATAGCACTATTCAAACGTCATGCCTCGAATAACCACAGACAGTGGTGATCACGTCCCAAGTCATGTGGCGATTACAATTATGGCCCTTTTCCCAAGAGGAATTACCGCGGTAGGTACATATGAAGAAAGGCAAAAGAGAACACCAAAATGAAAACTCCCACAAGCACAGGTTTTGAAAAAAATGAACATATATATTGAAACAACTTCAAAGAAATAACAATTGTTTCCACAATAGAGAGTAAGAATTTAGACCATTTGATACACCATAGAAAAAGGGAATCGTACAAGTTATTGACAGGTCTTATTTTGGTTCATACAGGTATCAAAAGGGGTAATCACACAAACCACAATAAACCTTTGGCGTGCCCAAGTACGAGATAAGGGCTATAGGAATAAGTTAATATCTTAATTACATTCAAGTTCCAATATGACAATGTTCACATGAATGCCGCACAAAAAGCAGCAGGAAATTATGAAAAAAGGAACAAGTAAGATAGTACAAGTTAAAAGGAACTTTCCAGTGCTCGAAATGGCACGTAATAAAACAACAGGATATCCCCCTAAAAACTAAGACACACTTTTTTTTTTTTAGACAAGTAGGCACTAGAACTTTCGAAACGTACACAACAGACGAAGTGCGAATTTGGCAGAGCACCAAGCTACTAAAATTTTATTGGTATATTACGAGAAAATATGAATGGTAAACGAAAAGGAGAATGGAAGGAAAAAACGGGAAAGGAAATCCAAGCAAGGAAAGGGAAATGATCAGGCTATGAAGTCCACTTCAAACGAGAAGAAAAAAGTTCCTGTACAACAGTTCAAAACTTGAAGGTCACCATAGTATCGCTAGTCCAGCACACTTCCTCCTTCACATTTCCATCACCAAGTCTAAAGTCAACAGTTTGGCACAGCGAAATTTCGTAGAGTCCTGAAGGGACTATAGTTAGAAATCCAAGCATTAGCCAAGCCCATATGGTGAATGAGAGGGCGAAATTAAATGGATGGCAATAATAATAATAAAAGTCTGCTCACCCAGTACGTAATGAAGAATAAAGTAAAATCGAAATGCACTCGGTCCAGCCGGTGCACTGCTCAAGCTCCCACTGCCGATTACAACATAGCAATCACACCTGATCGCCGGACAAGAGAAAGCGGCGAGTATATATACACGGAGCGAAGCGAGCTCGAGAAAACACTGGAACCAGGTGACGTCACGGTGATTGCGCGTGGAGGGGTAACAGACAAAGTAGTGGTGAGACAGCCTTGTAAGCTGAAGGTTCATGGAACAGCGCAATATAGTGTGCACTAAATCGGAGCGGAGAAGCATGCATAAGGTAAGCGAAATTGAGCTCGTAACATACTCCCACCACCAGAAGAAATCCGAAGGATTGGTGTCCAAAGTCGACGAGACGGCATGATGAGAGCAGAAGGTGGTGAAAGCAGTACAGGTGATCCAAAGCGATGCGGACGAAGATGAAGAGTGGCGGAGATCCAACTAGGTAGGAACGACGACAGGCGAAGAAGCTGAACTGACGAAAAGATGAAGACAGTAGAAGCGGCAGGTCCCACGAAGTCCGAAGGAAGCGCCATCTCAGGGACAGGCAGGATGATGCAGCATAATAGGAAAGAAAAAATAAAGAGAATAAGTAACAAGAGAAAATAAGAGAAGAATAAGGGGGAAAAGGACGGGGGGGAAGGAGAGGGCAAGGGAACGAACAGGATGATTTTAATGATAAAACAAAATTATCTAGTGCTCTGCATGACAATTTTACAGTAGAAAATTACAATATTTATCAATAATATACCCCAAAGGGATAACAAAACTTAGTTATAAGAGGGGGAGGATCAGGCATGAAAATTTAGGCAGTGGGAGAAGAGCTGGGTGAGCAGAGACAAAGGGGGAAAAAAAATAAATCAAGAAATATGAAGGAAGGAGAGTAATGGACAGCAAAATAATATCGTAGAACCAAGAAGATACAAAAAGGATAACAGAACTGATCAATACCCCTCTCCCGCCCCACAGAAAAAAAAGAGGGAACATAGGGATTAGGTATGGAACGGCTTTAGTCGAGAGAAATGAGCCTTTCGGAGATCAGTAGGGGATTCCACAGACTGAAGCTGAGCGGTATTAGGCGAGGGAAAAGAAAGAATACGAAAGGGACCCAGCCAACGAGGGGAGAGTTTAGCAGAAATATTCTGAGGTGTAGAGCTAAGGGGGTGATTTTTAAGAAGAACTAAATCAAACAATTTAAATTTAGAAGGTAAGACACGAGAATTACACAGAGTTTTATGAACTTTGCTGGCCTGAAGGAGCTTTTGATAAGCGGAATACAATTGGGAGTGATTAAGACGATCGGAGGGGGCATCCAAAAGCGAGGGGAGATCCCACGTAAGGGCAAGGGGGGTATTCAACTCACGGCCGAGAAAGAGTTTAGCCGGAGTACAACCAGTAGAAGAATTAATGGTGGAGTTGAGGGCTAGAACAAAAGAAGGAAGTTCGGTGTCCCATGATTTCTGGTTATGGGAGTGAAAAATAGATAGAAATGTTTTAAGGTTACGGTGGTAGCGTTCGACGGTATTTGCCTGAGGATGATAGGGGGAAGTACAAACTTTTTTTATGCCAAGAGAAAAACAAAAATTATAGAACTGTCTAGAGGTGAAAATCGAAGCATTATCAGAAATGAGAACTTTAGGGAGACCAGTGATAGGAAAAATGTGATTGAACAAAAGATTGATAACAATTTGTGAAGAGATATTTCTCAAAGGACGAACAATAAGAAATTTAGAAAACCCATCTAACAGAGTAAAAATGTATGAATTGGACTTAGAGGATTTAACAATAGGCCCAACAATGTCAATGTAATACTTTTCAGACGAGTAAGTAGCAGGAGAGGCGGCATAGGAGCCGTAAGGAAGGTGATTTAACGGTTTATGTTTCTGACAAGAAGGGCAAGATCGAACCCACGAAAAAATGTCTTTACGCATTTGCGGCCAAAAAAATTGGGAGGCAAGACGAGCGTAGGTCTTAGCTCTCCCAAGGTGGCCGCCGATAGGCGAATCATGAAAATATTGAAATACCATAGATCGGAGAGTGGAAGGAAGAACCAAGCGAGGAGTAGCCTTAGGAGTAGGTTTAAAAAGAAAGAGTTGGTGGTGGACCCGAAATGGGCCAGAATAATCAGGAGAAGTAATTTCTTGAGAAATTTGTTGACAGTACGGGTCAAGCTGTTGATGGTGCAAGCAAGATTGAAAAGAGAGGGGAAAGTTAGTTAAAGAAGAGACGGAAATAACAGAGTTAATGGGAAGGGAATCAAGTTCGGAAGGTTGAAGCTCTTGGTCATCAAAGAGACGGGAAAGAGCATCGGCGACAGAATTATTATAACCGGAAACGAATTTTAAAGAGAATTTGAAACGAGACAGGCGGAGTAACCAACGACCAGTACGACCAATTTTTGGGGCATTATGTAGGAGCCAAGAAAGAGCCTGGTTATCAGTGCTGACAATAAATTCGCGATGGTCGAGATATTCAGAAAAGTGTTCTATTGAGAGAATAAGAGCCAGGGCTTCCTTTTCGTAAGTAGAATACTTTTGTTCAACAGGGGATAACAGGCGGCTAAAATAGGCAACAGGAAGCGTACGGTCATTAACAGTTTGTTGAAGGACAGCACCAATGGCAATGTCTCAGGCATCAGTAGATAATTCAAAGGTAAGATTAAAATCCGGAATTTGTAAGAGGGGAGCATGAGATAGTTTCGATTTAAGAAGATCAAAGGCCATTTGTTGCTGAGGGGACCAGTGGAATTTCACCCCTTTCCTTTTGAGTTTATTCAATGGATCAGCAATAGATGAAAAATTAGGGATGTATTTGGCATAGAAGCCGACCATTCCCAAAAAGGATCGTAAATGTTTCAAGTTAGTAGGAGGGGGTATCTTATTAATGGCGGAGACACGGTCAGGATCAACAGCAATGCCATCAGAACTCAATATGTGGCCAAGAAATTTAATCGAGGTTTGGGCGATCAAAACTTTAGAGGGATTAACGGTGAGACCGACATTGCGAAGACGAGTAAGGACTTCGCGTACATGAGACAAATGGGATTCAAAATCAGGAGAAAAACTAAGATATCATCAACAAAAGGAAAAAGATACTTATACTTAATGTCAGCAAAAAGGGAGTCCACAAAACGCTGCATTATTTGGGAGCCTAGATTAAGGCCAAAGGGAACTTTTTTAAATTGATAGAGCCCAGTAGGAGTAATGAATGCCGTATACCGAGAACTGAGGTCATCTAAGGGAAGTTGATTGTAAGCAGAATTGAGGTCGAAAATTGAGAAAAATTTGGAACCGGAAAAATGTTGGAATGCCGAATTTAATTTAGGCATCGGATAGGCGTCATAGACGATTTTCTCATTGAGCTTCCTGTAATCCACAATAAATCTCGCAGAACCATCAGGCTTGGCGAGCACAAAGGCAGGTGAGGCATAATCGGAAGATGATGGAATAATGGTATTGTCTTTAAGCATTGTCTGAATCAATTGATTTAAAGTGTTCATCCGAGGAGGGCTAAGGAAATAAGGAGAAGAACGGACAGGAGTAGAATCCACTAGATCAATATGTGCAAAAAAATTCTTAACCGTACCCAAATTAGGGGTAATAACGTCAGAGAACTCAGTGAGCAAAGCTTGAACCTGGTCGGAATGAATAGAGTTAATAGCAGGAAGTAGAGAATGTGAACGAAAAGGAAAATCAGAGATGTTAATCAACGGAACAAACTTGTCCGAAAAGGAAAAAAAAACTTTAGACTGGGCGGAATCAAGAAGAAGACCAGTATGCGAAAAAAAATCATAGCCTAAGATAACCGGGAATGACAAGTTCTCAACAGTCTGAAAGGTGAAAGGCCAAGAAAGGGGCTGTAGTTTAATATGTAACAAGATACTACCCAAAATTTGCAAGGGTTGATTAGAAACTGAAAGACATCGAAGGGGAGATGGAAGATATTTCAAATGGGGATTATTGTGAAGTAAATCGCTGTAAAATCGGGAACTAATGAGTGACACTGCCGCCCCAGAATCGAGGAGCGCAACAGAAGGAAGGTTATTAACCATGAGCAAAACATGACAACTCGGGGGTGAAAGAGAAATAGAATTATGAAGGGATTGGGAAGATGCGGATACGGAGGTAAGCTGGGAGGAATGAGGCAGATTTTCCCTATGTGAACACCTACTGCCTAAGGACGCGGGTGAAGGGCGTTTCCCGAAGGCAAGTTAGTACATTGACGGGCAATGTGGCCCGGTAATTTACAGCGATAACAGGTTATGGGAGGACGGACACTAAGGGGAGGTACTGCAGACAAAGAAGAACGTAAGGGAGAAGCAGTAATCGGTGGGGGAGAGACGGAAGCGTAGTAGGAACGATCCCCTAAAGAATGTATGGTATGTTGTTGAGCAAGATTGTAGAGTTGAAAAAGGGAAACGGGGGGGGCAAGAACATTAAAAAGCATGCGGAATGATGGGGCGGCATAAAACTGAATAATAGATATCAGTTCGGAAGTATTATATGAAACATTCAAAACATCACTATAAGTGATGATAGAGTCCAAATAGTCGTGCGCAGGTTCGTTGGGTAGCTGGTGGCGTCTGATGAACTCGGTACTTAGTTTGTAACGGACTTCTAGGGGTAAGAAATAATTGTGTATCGCATGTCTCAATTCATACCAATTTGTAAAATTTGACATATTATCCAACCAAAAGGTGGAGAAAAAACCCGTAGTTTTGGTGGACAGGAGACCAATTAATTGGGGAAAAGAGGCAACTTTTATATTTAAGAACTTACGAACCGAAAACAGCCAAATGGTAAGATTTCGGGGATCTGTTGCTAATAATTGGGGAACTTGTAATAACGACTGCGTAATGATTTGTACATTAAGTGCACTATCAACAGAGGGGGTAGTAGGTACTGGGGGTCGAGAATAAGGAGGGGGTGGCGGGGCCATGTGATGTAGTAAAACGGAAGGTTTAGTATCATCAGATTGAAAATCAGGTGTATGGTTTGAGGAAGACGGGTATAGGGAAGGAGAAGACGGAGCAGAAGAAAAGGAAATTAAATTCGGTACAGAAGGGTTGGGTAATGATAAATTTGGTGGTAGCGGAGAAGATAGTACTGAAGAGTCGTCCCCTAAAGGGAAGTTATCGGAAAAGCAAGCCATGAATGAAAGCACACAAGAGAATGAGGGCAGTCAAAATAGGAAGTACTCTGCTACCATGTGCTACGGTGTGTATTGACACATTTAAACATGATATGTATTTTCAAGTGCTTGCAGCAATCGCTAAGCAAAAACCAACGAAAGTTTGATATAAAGGAACCGAAAGACTCCAAGTAATACGTGCTGGTGCACCGCACAGAGGACTTAGCAGAGCAGAGCGCAGGGAAACGTGTAGAGTGGGGTAATAGCACTATTCAAACGTCATGCCTCGAATAACCACAGACAGTGGTGATCACGTCCCAAGTCATGTGGCGATTACAATTATGGCCTCTTTTCCCAAGAGGAATTACCGCGGTAGGTACATATGAAGAAAGGCAAAAGAGAACACCAAAATGAAAACTCCCACAAGCACAGGTTTTGAAAAAAATGAACATATATATTGAAACAACTTCAAAGAAATAACAATTGTTTCCACAATAGAGAGTAAGAATTTAGACCATTTGATACACCATAGAAAAAGGGAATCGTACAAGTTATTGACAGGTCTTATTTTGGTTCATACAGGTATCAAAAGGGGTAATCACACAAACCACAATAAACCTTTGGCGTGCCCAAGTACGAGATAAGGGCTATAGGAATAAGTTAATATCTTAATTACATTCAAGTTCCAATATGACAATGTTCACATGAATGCCGCACAAAAAGCAGCAGGAAATTATGAAAAAAGGAACAAGTAAGATAATACAAGTTAAAAGGAACTTTCCAGTGCTCGAAATGGCACGTAATAAAACAACAGGATATCCCCCTAAAAACTAAGACACATTTTTTTTTTTTAGACAAGTAGGCACTAGAACTTTCGAAACATACACAACAGACGAAGTGCGAATTTGGCAGAGCACCAAGCTACTAAAATTTTATTGGTATATTACGAAAAAATATGAATGGTAAACGAAAAGGAGAATGGAAGGAAAAAACGGGAAAGGAAATCCAAGCAAGGAAAGGGAAATGATCAGGCTATGAAGTCCACTTCAAACGAGAAGAAAAAAGTTCCTGTACAACAGTTCAAAACTTGAAGGTCACCATAGTATCGCTAGTCCAGCACACTTCCTCCTTCACATTTCCATCACCAAGTCTAAAGTCAACAGTTTGGCACAGCGAAATTTCGTAGAGTCCTGAAGGGACTATAGTTCAAAATCCAAGCATTAGCCAAGCCCATATGGTGAATGAGAGGGCGAAATTAAATGGATGGCAATAATAATAATAAAAGTCTGCTCACCCAGTACGTAATGAAGAATAAAGTAAAATCGAAATGCACTCGGTCCAGCCGGTGCACTGCTCAAGCTCCCACTGCCGATTACAACATAGCAATCACACCTGATCGCCAGACAAGAGAAAGCGGCGAGTATATATACACGGAGCGAAGCGAGCTCGAGAAAACACTGGAACCAGGTGACGTCATGGTGATTGCGCGTGGAGGGGTAACAGACAAAGTAGTGGTGAGACAGCCTTGTAAGCTGAAGGTTCATGGAACAGCGCAATATAGTGTGCACTAAATCGGAGCGGAGAAGCATGCATAAGGTAAGCGAAATTGAGCTCGTAACAACTTGTAGGATTCCAGCAAGATATAGCAGGTATCTTGGATTCAGGAAGTCAAATGGACTGAATCACAATTGACCCGTGAAAGGAATTGGATAGGGTGGATCATAGGAGACTACTGGCCAAAATGGGTGCAATTGGACTACACAAAAGTGACTGAATGGGTGGATATATTTCTAGAAAACAGAACTCGGAAAATTAGAGTAGGCGAAAATTATATACTTCTGTGCATTATTGACCTTATTATAGAGGTGAACAATTGCACGGTCAACATCATTCCTATCGTTTATTTCAAATGTGTTTAAATTTTTATTTTCATTCCAGGAGAATCTACTGTAGTCTAACTTTAAGTTCTCCAAAGGAAAAGATGGCTCTTGAAAACGAACCCAGAAAAGATTAAAAATGATCAGTTTATGATCAGAATGAAGTAACTTATGAACAGTAATATAAATTGGTTTTAACTCCTTTTTCTCCCCACCACCGTTAAGTTGATATACGCCCCTCCCCCCCCTCAAAGAAAAAGAAGGCATGTTTCTTTATGTTTAAAGGAG
Source organism: Anabrus simplex (assembly GCF_040414725.1). Lineage (NCBI taxonomy): Eukaryota > Metazoa > Arthropoda > Insecta > Orthoptera > Tettigoniidae > Anabrus > Anabrus simplex. Next base: position 1,556,408,056 of record NC_090265.1, on the reverse strand, counting down.
ATTCCAAATACCAATGTTCACGTCTGTTACCTTCAGTTTTGAGATATAAGTAGACATGAGAATTATAGGCACTAAAAACAGTTAAAATAGGCAGGCATATAGGCTCTTAAATTAGTCAAAATAGGCATTTAAATAGGCACTAACGTGTGAAATAGGCATGAAAAAAATTACTTATAATTTAATAACACACTCAATTACTATAAAAGGAATTTACAAGCAACGTTTCAATGTTTTCCGGTAACAAACTTGTTCTCCTCTCATGCATAATGTTTTTGTACTGAGAAAAGGATCTCTCAACTTCACAGGAAGTGATTGGACAAAACTTCAGTGAAGTCACTTCATCTGGTTTTATTTCGCTGACAGCGGCTGCCTTCCCAGTGGTTCGGACAAAACTTCGCCCGACTTCTTCCACAAACCTAAATTACTCCACCAGGGGCATGCTATTCTTCTCCAACTTGGTGATTGCTCCCGGCAGCTTGTTGAAATTTGTTGCTTTGCTTGTTGTTTTAAGGGGCCTAACATCGAAGGTCATCGGCCCAAAATCTGTTGAAATCTGTACTCGTATCAGATACATCGCAGTATTTCTAAGTTGATCTATGTGGTATTTTTCTCACATTTGATCTGTAAAATAATAAAATTGACATAAATTACACTGCCACTATATCTTAAATTTCTACAGTTGGGCTAATTGGCAATAATGCTTAGTATATATCATACATTTGTTTCATAAAAAATGACTATTAGAGATGATGTTTCTAGAAGTACAAAACTTTAAATTAGGAACAAAGGAATTAGTAATTTACATGCAAATGTGTCCTCAAGGATTTTCAGTTATAATTTGGCAGTATCTTGTCGAGTTCACCGGGTGAAAAATATAATAAAAAAGACGTGAAACGATACCGGAGTAGCGTAGAGGAGATATCCGTCCTTTATGCTTGCCACTTACTTCTATAGAAGAACAAAAGCAAAACTTAGACACTACAGCACAGTGGTCTCTACGCTTCATGAGCCTAACAATGAATAAAAAGAGTAAGCTTCAAGATCTCGGAAAAAAAAAAAAAAAAAAAAAAAAAACCCCGAAGAGAGGAGAATCTTAAGGAAAATTTTAGGACCACAGGAAAATGCTGATGGAGAGTGGAGGAATAGAAAAAATGATGATCTCTACAAATACACTGAAAAATCACTGTCACCATACATTCTATGGGCATCTAGGAAGAATGGATGAGAAACGGCTAACTAAGAAAATATTCAAGTACATCACTGGGCTAAAAGCTTTGACGAAGTGGGTAGAAGAGGTAAAAAGAGATGCAATAGAAAGTGGACTTACAATGGATATGATTCACAGCAGAAAAGAATTTAGAAGCTGAGTGTACAGCATCAAAACATTCCAGGAGAAACCACCAAAATGTAGATCCAAATTGGTCATATCTGAGAAAGAAAGGAAGATTAGAAGTGAAAGGCTGAAGAGGTTCTGGAAGAAGAAGAATACGAAGAAGAAGGAGGAGGAGAAGAAGAAGAAGAAGAAGAAGAAGAAGAAGAAGAAGAAGAAGAAGAAGAAGAAGAAGAAGAAGAAGAAGAAGAAGAAGAAGAGAAAGCCTTTGGTTCAATGCAGTCCATAGGTGGCCGAATTCGGAAACAAGGAGAAGAATGAAAACGGAGGCACTATAAATCTCAGATTTGTGAACATGTTTCTATTTGCCAACTTTGGTCAGCCAGGTCAGCTGTCATGAAGACTATTTTCTGTTGTTTGCAATAGATTGTGCATCATGTGTGCCCCCAAGGCTGCCACCCTTGTCGAAAATTATATACCGCGTAATGTGAAATTGTCGTGACATGCACCCATAACCTTATTTTTGTCACAATTTAGTAAGACTCTAGAGTTGATGCTAGAGGCTTGTTAACCTGGAAGCTTACGCCCCTCAGACTCAGACTCTCTTTGCCCCCCCCCCCCAAGCACAACGGTTACTAACCAGACCTCACCAATCCAGACTAACGGTCTTTTCGCTGGCCTGGTCTTGTAAAGATAGCCTTGGCAACCTTGTAAAACACGTTGTAGCATCGTCCTAGCCGGGCTACATTGAATCTGCAACCGTGTTTCGCGATGGCTTAGCAGAAGTTTAAGAGAATTCACGTTTTTTTTTTAAAAGTTGCTTTACGTCCCACCGACACAGATAGGTCTTATGGCGACTGTGGGACTGGAAAAGGCTAGGAGTGGTTGGAAAGCACCCGTGGCCTTAATTAAGGTACACCCCCAGCATTTGCCTAGTGTGAAAATGAGAAACCACGGAAAACCACCTTCAGGGCTGCCGACAGTGGGGTACGAGCCCACTATCTCCCGAATACTGGATACTGACCACACTTAAGCGACTACAGCTATCCAGCTCAGTTCACAGTTTTTAAAAGGGAGTTTTAAAAATAGCATTCCAGTTGTAAATCTCTATTTTCACAGTTCAAAATGCCGATTTAATTTTCATTCATTCTGTGACAAGAGACCACCGGTGTTCTAAATCCTTGTTCAGTGCCGGGCTGAGTGGCTCAGACGGTTAAGGCGCTGGCCTTCTAACCCCAACTTGGCAGGTTCGATCCTGGCTCAGTCCGGTGGTATTTGAAGGTGCTCAAATACGACAGCCTCATGTCGGTAGATTTACTGGCACGTAAAAGAACTCCTGCGGGACTAAATTCCGGCACCTCGGCGTCTCCGAAGACCGTAAAAGTAGTTTGTGGGACGTAAAGCAAATAACATTATTATTATTATTATTATTATTATTATTATTATTATTATTATTATTATTATTATTATTATCCTTTCTGGATAGTGCAATGCTCCTTGGCTGTGCTGCGTTACAAGTCACATTGAAAGGCTGTTAGTAGTTGATATCAACAATTTTTCTGTTCATGATGAACAGTCTGTTTTCTTTCGTTAGTGGTCTAACGTTGGACTAACACATCACAGGTTTTCGGCGACTCAAGGAAGGGAAAGGGCTAGGTTTGGAAAGGTAGGTGCCATGACCTTAATTAAGGTACAGCCCCCGCATTTGCCTGGTTTGAAAATGGGAAACCATGAGAATCCATCTTGAATCCACAATCTTTCAAATTGCAAGCTCACAGCTACGCAACTCTTAACTGCATGCCCAACTTGTTTGGTGTGAACAGTCTGTATTCTTCTCAGCTACTGTTACTAAATTGGCAATGAAGACAGTTCTTTGGTTATTGGTTGCTCTGTAAAGAACAAGCTACAAATAATCAGTCTGTAAAAATCAGTAACTAGTTAGACAGCAGGACTGAGTAACTGAGGAGGTAGTGTTGGCCTTCTGAGCCCTACTTGGCTGCTTCGATCATAACTCAGTCCGGTCATATTTTAAGATGCTCAAAATTATCAGCCTGGTATCGGTAGATATATGGGCACGTAAATGAACAAAATTCCAGCACCTTGGCATCTCCAAAAACTACAGAAGTAGCCATCATCATCATCATCATCATCATCGTTGTCCATTTCCAATTGCCCGGGTGTGGTGTACGAGCCCCTTTCATCTTCGTCCATGAACCGCTGTTCTCTTATAATCTTCTCCCAATCTTGTCCTCTCTCTTCGACATCGTTCTTCACCAGATCTGTTCATTTTCCTCTGGGGCTGCCCACTGGTCTTTTTCCTTTTCCTTCTGTTTCATATTCTTTTCTTGCAGTCCTACTTGCAGTCATCCTTCTTGCATGGCCAAACCACTTCAGTCTTGCTTTCTGAATTCTCTGTAGTAGGGAGTCTCCTATTCCCATCTCCTCTTGGACTCTTTCATTCCTCAACTTGTCCTTCCTGGTCTTAGATTTCATTGACAAAAACACAGAAATTTGTTTCCCTTCCTAATGTTCAATTACTCAACAGTATCTCAGTTAGCTGCCATCTAGTGGCGATATTGTGAACTCGATGAGCCTGGTTTTATGATCAAAACTGTGGCTCCTTTCCTGGCCTCATAGGCAATGGTAGAACTCAACCACAGTAAAAAAATATTAATAGGGATGGTTTATAAACCACCAATGTAAGACAGATTGTTAGTTTTGGAGCGGCTCTGACAAATCTTATCTCGGTCTATGAGGACGTCATTGTTATGGGCGACTTCAGTATGAACATTTGATTAGAGTTAAATGAATAAAAAAAAATTGAATAATTTATTCCTCTCTATCACTATGAAGATTTAACCACTTAACGCTCTAAGCCACATCAACTTCCCTGACTATTTAGCCCACACGTTAATTGACCTTCAATTACAAATCAACCTCAAAAAGTTATTAAACATGGCCAGATCTTGGCTTCTGGCATTTCTACTCGTGCAACTAATTAGGAACAGTAAATGTAGCTACTTCCAGCAGTGAGGTAGATACAATAACTTAACACAGACCTGGAAAAGACTGTGGTCAATTGGCTTAGGTGAAGTAGTAGAGCAGGGTGTTCCAACCATCTCACTTGATGACTACAATATCTGTTTTACTCAGTCTAATGTTCCATTCCTCATACAGTCATCAAACCCTTACAGTCATCAACCTCAAAGTAATAAGTTCACTTTTCGAACTGTGTATGGGAATTATGTTAAGGATGTGCTAAATCATGGCCAGACTACACTAAAGGCTGTGTGTGACACTGAAACTTGCATGTTATGATTCTCATATTTTGGTCCGTATTGAAATGTTCAATAAAGTCAAATAAATATGAAAGTTTATTTGTTCCACCTTTTCAATACTTAAAAAGAATTTACCAACTGATGAGCCCAGCCTGGCACACGAGGGCGAAACGCTGGCAACCAGGAATGAGTTAGCTGGAAAATTTATAATGTCCAATAACGGACCATTTATATTGGTATTATAAATTTACTCATTCGGAACAAATATTACAGATTTCCTATGGGAATCAACATCTGTATTATCTGATGGCCAAGCAGGCATCAATTTTTATTAGTGAGACAGAGTGTCTCATAGTGCATTGGCACTGCAGGTGGCTACAATTGGCCTACGCAGTGGCCTCCACGGTATGCACTAGCCATGCGTCTTGGTAGGTGTGCTAGGTACCAACTGATGAGCCCAGCCTGGCACACGAGGGCGAAACGCTGGCAACCAGGAATGAGTTAGCTGGAAAATTTATAATGTCCAATAACGGACCATTTATATTGGTATTATAAATTTACTCATTCGGAACAAATATTACAGATTCCCTATGGGAATCAACATCTGTATTATCAATGTAAATATATAAATAAACAAATATATGGCTACAACTAGAAAAAACAATACAATCCTATGTCCATCAAAATACTTTTCTAACATTGGGAATCATTTTACAACACAATCAATCAATCAATCAATCAATCAATCAATCAATCAATCAATCAATCAATCAATCAATCAATCAATCAATACTGATCTGCATTTAGAGCAGTCGCCCAGGTGGCAGATTCCCTATCTGTTGTTTTCCTAGCCTTTTCTTAAACGATTTCAATGACATTGGAAATTTATTGAACATCTCCCTTGGTAAGTTATTCCAATCCCTAACTCCCCTCCCTATAAAGGAATATTTGCTGAAATTTGTCCTTTTGTATTCCAACTTTATCATCATATTGTGATCTTTCCTACTTTTAAAGATGCCACTCGAACTTATTCGTCAACTGATGTCATTCCACGCCATTTCTCTGCTGACAGCTCGGAACATACCACTCAGTCGAGCAACTCATCTTCTTTCTCCCAGTTCTTCCCAGCCCAAACTTTGCAACATTTTTGTAATGCTACTCTTTTGTCGGAAATCACCCAGAACAAATCGAGATGATTTTCTTTGGATTTTTTCCAGTTCTGGAATCAAATAATCCTGGTGAGGGTCCCATACACTGGAACCATACTCTAGTTAGGGTCTTACCAGAGACTTATAAGCCCTCTCCTTTACATCCTTGCTACAACCCCTAAACACCCTCATAACTATGTGAAGAGATTTGTACCCTTTATTTACAATCCCATTTATGTGATTACCCCAATAAAGATCTTTCCTTGTATTAACACCCAGATACTTACAATGATCCCCAAAAGGAACTTTCACCCCATCAATGCAGTAATTAAAACTCGGAGGCCTTTTCCTATTTGTGAAACTCACAACCTGACTTTTAACCCTGTTTATCATCATACCATTGCCTACTGTCCATCTCCCAACATTATCGAGGTTATTTTGCAGTTGCTCACAATCTTGTAACTTATTTATTACTCTATACAGAATAACATCATCCGCAAAAAGCCTTACCTCTGATTCCACTCCTTTACTCAAATCATTTATATACATAAGAAAACATAAAGGTCCAATAATACTGCCTTGAGGAACGCCCCTCTTAATTATTAGAGGGTCAGATAAAGCTTTGCCTACTCTAATTCTCTGAGATCTATTTTCTAGAAATATAGCAACCCATTATCACTTTTTTGTCTAGCCCAATTGCACTCATTTTTGCCAGTAGTCTCCCATGATCCACCCTATCAAATGCTTTAATAATAATAATAATAATAATGTTATTTGCTTTACATCCCACTAACTACTCTTCTACAATCTTCGTAGACTCCGAGGTGTCAGAATTTTGTCCCACAGGAGTTCTTTTAAGTGCCAGTAAATCTACCGACATGATGCTGACATATTTTAGCACCTTCAAATACTACCGGACTAGCCAGGATCGAACCCGCCAAGTTGGGGTCACTGTTGTTTATAAGTTTCATTTCCGTATTGATGGATATTACTTTACATAAAAACAATATATATACAATTCTCCACCTTATCAATACGAGTTTATTTTACATTACAAATATTCAAGACTAGTTTCGACCCCTATGGGGTCATCCTCAGTTGACAATTGTAAATTGTTCATAAAAACATCACATAGTAAAAATTAGACTAGTTTAGGCTGATCATTAATGTTTGGTGTGTCTAGTACATGACTAGTGTGCATTGTTCATAGAGACACATATTACCTTACTGCTACTACTATCCAATTTTAAGTTATATAGTATGGAACACAGATATGTTTGTGTAACTCTACAGTGACAAGTTCAAATATTTACAGAATTGGCTGTTGATTAGTCACAATGATATAATAGAACACAGGCTTGAACATTTTTGATTTAAGTATCAGTGCAATATCTTGCTTTTGTACATACTAGAAGCTAAATTCATTTTGTAAAGTCATTACATACTGATTGAAACTTAGTGTGAGGTTAAAATTGAATAAAAATATATGCTAATGTGGATATTAAAATATTGTTAAAATGGGCATATAATCAAAAACAGTGGTATGTATGCCACACATGTCTAGTATAAAAACTCATTACACTGGTGCTGTTAGTGTGCAGTACAGCATATACACTGATTTGGAATAAATGGATTTGTATATATATCGTTCCAACAAAGTGGATCCATAAAAATATAAGATGTATAGGTAATTAGTATTATAATGATCCACTGCAAATTAGGTAATGCTGTTGTTTATCTGAAGATCTATTGGCAGCTACAGATGTTAAAGTTATTAAAAATGTTAATGGAGCATGTTTTCTTCCGTAGACGCGATGTTTAAGATTGGTGGCATTAGTCAAATATGATGAAAGTTATGTGTCTTGGTGCGTTCTGGAAGCTGGTATGTTATGAGAAACCAAGGTGGAGTGTCTGGAAATAGAAATAAAAGTGTGATAATGTTGTGGATAGAAAGTGTGATAGTGAAACGTATGTCGTTTACTTACGTAAAGTGCTGGAGCCGTGCGTTCTTAGTAGCTGCCTGTTGGGATCTGGTGCGCGTAGCTCTGAGATTGTAGTTAGCGGCGGTAGAGGGGAGGTTTGGGGGGATAGGTGGAGTGTTAGTAATAGGAGTGGGGTTGGAGGGGAGAGGGTTTTGAGGCGGTTGATTTGAACATATCGATTTTTGCTTGTTTATTCTTTTGATATAGAAATCTTTTAATAAGGGAATTACTGCATGAAAAAGAATGTTGTTTCTGTCTATACTTTCATTTAGGTTGGAGTTTGGATTCACATATTTGTCTAAATTTATATAAAATTCTTCTATTATACTGAGTAAGGGACTTTTTGGGTTCATGTTAAGGATTTGCATGTCGTTCTTAATGTCTGTGAAATTATGTTTTTGATCGTCAATATGCTGACCCATAGCTGAAAAATGTCTGTGTTTGACGGCGTTTACATGTTCATTATATCGTATTAAAAAACTTCTACCGGTAAGTCCTATATAGCTGGCTTGGCAGTCGTTACATTTTAGGCGATAGACTCCTGAATGATTGTATTTGTTTGTGTTATTAACTAATTTGGAATTGTATAGTATGTTGGTGTTGTTGCGTGCTGTTTTGTATGCTATTTTTAGGCCTTGTTTTTTGAAGATGTTTGTTATGGGATGTATATGGTTATTGTTATAAGTAAACAGTGCATATTCTTTTTTATTTTTAGTGATTCTGGTTAACTTGGTTTTAGGTTGATTTTTGACTTTATTGATGATCCGGTTTATCATTTCTCTTTTGTATCCATTTTGTTTTGCTATTTCATGGATTGTGTTTAGTTCTTTATTTAGATTTTCTTTTGAAAGTGGAATGTTGTATGCTCTATGAATCATACTATAGTATGCAGCTCTTTTATGGGCATGTGGGTGGGTGGAGTCTATCTTTATTGTATTTGATGTATGGGTAGGTTTCCTATATATATTGTATGTTAGGTGGTTGTTATGTCTGGTTATGGATATATCTAAGTAGTTTATGGTGTTGTTGTGTTCAGTGTCCATGGTAAATTTAATGTGGGGATCTATTTTATTTAGTTGTTCTAGGATTATGTTTTCATTAGTATGTCTGTTGTCCATGATTATAAATGCATCATCGACAAACCTGCACCAATAGATTATATTTTCTATTTTTTTAATTTCTTGATGTTCTAAGTGATCCATATATATATCAGCTATTATGCCTGATATTGGTGATCCCATGGGTAATCCTTTTTGTTGATAAATAGTGTCATGGAACTTGAAATAGTTGTTATTGATAGCAAATTGTAGAAGTTTAATAAATTCATCTATTTCCAATTTGCTTAGCTTACTGTGGTTATAAAGGTTGGATTCTATGATAGTGATAGTTTTTTGTGTGGGTATATTAGGATACATGTTTGTTATATCATATGTAGCTAGCTTGTAAAAATGTTCTATTCTAATATTCTTAGTAATGTTGCAAAAATCTATTGAGTTTTTTATGGTTTTGTTTGCTTGAAAAACATAATGTTTTTTGAGGAATTTTTGTATGTATTTGGATAATTTATAAATAGGGCTTGGTCTATAATTTATTATGGGTCTCATAGGAATGTTGTTTTTATGGATCTTAGGATAAGCTTTAGCTGTAGGTATCCCTGGATTCATAGTGGTTAATTTTGCAGTTTCCTGTTCGTTCATAAGAAAATTGGTGTTTTTTAGGAGAATTTTTAAGTTTTTCTGGATACTGTTAGTGGGATCTTTAGTCTTAATTTGAAAGGTTTCATCTTGAAAGCAGGTTTTTGTTTTTGTTATATATTCCTCTTTATCCATAATAACTGTAGTGTTTCCTTTATCTGCCTTTGTTACTATTAAGTTATTTTGCTGTATTTTATTTTTGAGTACCTTAATTTGTGTTTGGTTTGTGATATCTTGATTCTGAGGTTTTTGAGTGATCTTATCAACATATTGTGGTAGTGTTTTTTTGATTTCATATCTAATTTCATTTTGTTTTTCTTGGGGTATTTTATTTAGAGCATCTTCTGTTTCAGTAATAATGGTGGCTATGTTTTCAAATACTGAATAGTTTTTCCAGTTATGTTTTGGTCCCTTGCTCAGTATAATTGTTTCTTTTTCATTGAATGTTGTGTTAGTTAGGTTTTGGAGTGGGGGATGGAAAGTATGTTGGTTGTTATCAATAGAAACAGTAATATGTTGTCTATGTTGTGTATGGTTGGTTTGGTTTAGTGATGTCTTGAGTGCGTTAAGTTTCTTGTTTAAGGTATTCTGCTTCTGTATGGCTATGTTTTCTATCTTTTCGTTAGTTATTTGTTGGAAATTGCTCCAGTATGTGTGTGGTAGCTCATGTGAGGCTTTAAGGTGCGCTTCATACATTTGTGTGTTTAGGTGTTGTTTTTTCCTATACATGAATTTAATTTCTTCTTTCAGCCATATTCGATTGGTTTTGTTTTGGGTGTTTTGGGTTTGATATGTGCTTCTATGTTTATTATTATATTTCCTAAGAAATTTAGGAGTTAGATTATTAAGTAGGCATTGTTTTAAGAAAGTGATGTTTTTGACAATATTTGTGATCTTAATCTTCAGATTTTGATATCTGTGTGCTATTCTTCTTGCCTGGTTGGCTTTTCCACTGTTGTTTATAAGTTTCATTTCCGTATTGATGGATATTACTTTACATAAAAACAATATATATACAATTCTCCACCTTATCAATACGAGTTTATTTTACATTACAAATATTCAAGACTAGTTTCGACCCCTATGGGGTCATCCTCAGTTGACAATTGTAAATTGTTCATAAAAACATCACATAGTAAAAATTAGACTAGTTTAGGCTGATCATTAATGTTTGGTGTGTCTAGTACATGACTAGTGTGCATTGTTCATAGAGACACATATTACCTTACTGCTACTACTATCCAATTTTAAGTTATATAGTATGGAACACAGATATGTTTGTGTAACTCTACAGTGACAAGTTCAAATATTTACAGAATTGGCTGTTGATTAGTCACAATGATATAATAGAACACAGGCTTGAACATTTTTGATTTAAGTATCAGTGCAATATTTTGCTTTTGTACATACTAGAAGCTAAATTCATTTTGTAAAGTCATTACATACTGATTGAAACTTAGTGTGAGGTTAAAATTGAATAAAAATATATGCTAATGTGGATATTAAAATATTGTTAAAATGGGCATATAATCAAAAACAGTGGTATGTATGCCACACATGTCTAGTATAAAAACTCATTACACTGGTGCTGTTAGTGTGCAGTACAGCATATACACTGATTTGGAATAAATGGATTTGTATATATATCGTTCCAACAAAGTGGATCCATAAAAATATAAGATGTATAGGTAATTAGTATTATAATGATCCACTGCAAATTAGGTAATGCTGTTGTTTATCTGAAGATCTATTGGCAGCTACAGATGTTAAAGTTATTAAAAATGTTAATGGAGCATGTTTTCTTCCGTAGACGCGATGTTTAAGATTGGTGGCATTAGTCAAATATGATGAAAGTTATGTGTCTTGGTGCGTTCTGGAAGCTGGTATGTTATGAGAAACCAAGGTGGAGTGTCTGGAAATAGAAATAAAAGTGTGATAATGTTGTGGATAGAAAGTGTGATAGTGAAACGTATGTCGTTTACTTACGTAAAGTGCTGGAGCCGTGCGTTCTTAGTAGCTGCCTGTTGGGATCTGGTGCGCGTAGCTCTGAGATTGTAGTTAGCGGCGGTAGAGGGGAGGTTTGGGGGGATAGGTGGAGTGTTAGTAATAGGAGTGGGGTTGGAGGGGAGAGGGTTTTGAGGCGGTTGATTTGAACATATCGATTTTTGCTTGTTTATTCTTTTGATATAGAAATCTTTTAATAAGGGAATTACTGCATGAAAAAGAATGTTGTTTCTGTCTATACTTTCATTTAGGTTGGAGTTTGGATTCACATATTTGTCTAAATTTATATAAAATTCTTCTATTATACTGAGTAAGGGACTTTTTGGGTTCATGTTAAGGATTTGCATGTCGTTCTTAATGTCTGTGAAATTATGTTTTTGATCGTCAATATGCTGACCCATAGCTGAAAAATGTCTGTGTTTGACGGCGTTTACATGTTCATTATATCGTATTAAAAAACTTCTACCGGTAAGTCCTATATAGCTGGCTTGGCAGTCGTTACATTTTAGGCGATAGACTCCTGAATGATTGTATTTGTTTGTGTTATTAACTAATTTGGAATTGTATAGTATGTTGGTGTTGTTGCGTGCTGTTTTGTATGCTATTTTTAGGCCTTGTTTTTTGAAGATGTTTGTTATGGGATGTATATGGTTATTGTTATAAGTAAACAGTGCATATTCTTTTTTATTTTTAGTGATTCTGGTTAACTTGGTTTTAGGTTGATTTTTGACTTTATTGATGATCCGGTTTATCATTTCTCTTTTGTATCCATTTTGTTTTGCTATTTCATGGATTGTGTTTAGTTCTTTATTTAGATTTTCTTTTGAAAGTGGAATGTTGTATGCTCTATGAATCATACTATAGTATGCAGCTCTTTTATGGGCATGTGGGTGGGTGGAGTCTATCTTTATTGTATTTGATGTATGGGTAGGTTTCCTATATATATTGTATGTTAGGTGGTTGTTATGTCTGGTTATGGATATATCTAAGTAGTTTATGGTGTTGTTGTGTTCAGTGTCCATGGTAAATTTAATGTGGGGATCTATTTTATTTAGTTGTTCTAGGATTATGTTTTCATTAGTATGTCTGTTGTCCATGATTATAAATGCATCATCGACAAACCTGCACCAATAGATTATATTTTCTATTTTTTTAATTTCTTGATGTTCTAAGTGATCCATATATATATCAGCTATTATGCCTGATATTGGTGATCCCATGGGTAATCCTTTTTGTTGATAAATAGTGTCATGGAACTTGAAATAGTTGTTATTGATAGCAAATTGTAGAAGTTTAATAAATTCATCTATTTCCAATTTGCTTAGCTTACTGTGGTTATAAAGGTTGGATTCTATGATAGTGATAGTTTTTTGTGTGGGTATATTAGGATACATGTTTGTTATATCATATGTAGCTAGCTTGTAAAAATGTTCTATTCTAATATTCTTAGTAATGTTGCAAAAATCTATTGAGTTTTTTATGGTTTTGTTTGCTTGAAAAACATAATGTTTTTTGAGGAATTTTTGTATGTATTTGGATAATTTATAAATAGGGCTTGGTCTATAATTTATTATGGGTCTCATAGGAATGTTGTTTTTATGGATCTTAGGATAAGCTTTAGCTGTAGGTATCCCTGGATTCATAGTGGTTAATTTTGCAGTTTCCTGTTCGTTCATAAGAAAATTGGTGTTTTTTAGGAGAATTTTTAAGTTTTTCTGGATACTGTTAGTGGGATCTTTAGTCTTAATTTGAAAGGTTTCATCTTGAAAGCAGGTTTTTGTTTTTGTTATATATTCCTCTTTATCCATAATAACTGTAGTGTTTCCTTTATCTGCCTTTGTTACTATTAAGTTATTTTGCTGTATTTTATTTTTGAGTACCTTAATTTGTGTTTGGTTTGTGATATCTTGATTCTGAGGTTTTTGAGTGATCTTATCAACATATTGTGGTAGTGTTTTTTTGATTTCATATCTAATTTCATTTTGTTTTTCTTGGGGTATTTTATTTAGAGCATCTTCTGTTTCAGTAATAATGGTGGCTATGTTTTCAAATACTGAATAGTTTTTCCAGTTATGTTTTGGTCCCTTGCTCAGTATAATTGTTTCTTTTTCATTGAATGTTGTGTTAGTTAGGTTTTGGAGTGGGGGATGGAAAGTATGTTGGTTGTTATCAATAGAAACAGTAATATGTTGTCTATGTTGTGTATGGTTGGTTTGGTTTAGTGATGTCTTGAGTGCGTTAAGTTTCTTGTTTAAGGTATTCTGCTTCTGTATGGCTATGTTTTCTATCTTTTCGTTAGTTATTTGTTGGAAATTGCTCCAGTATGTGTGTGGTAGCTCATGTGAGGCTTTAAGGTGCGCTTCATACATTTGTGTGTTTAGGTGTTGTTTTTTCCTATACATGAATTTAATTTCTTCTTTCAGCCATATTCGATTGGTTTTGTTTTGGGTGTTTTGGGTTTGATATGTGCTTCTATGTTTATTATTATATTTCCTAAGAAATTTAGGAGTTAGATTATTAAGTAGGCATTGTTTTAAGAAAGTGATGTTTTTGACAATATTTGTGATCTTAATCTTCAGATTTTGATATCTGTGTGCTATTCTTCTTGCCTGGTTGGCTTTTCCACTGTTGTTTATAAGTTTCATTTCCGTATTGATGGATATTACTTTACATAAAAACAATATATATACAATTCTCCACCTTATCAATACGAGTTTATTTTACATTACAAATATTCAAGACTAGTTTCGACCCCTATGGGGTCATCCTCAGTTGACAATTGTAAATTGTTCATAAAAACATCACATAGTAAAAATTAGACTAGTTTAGGCTGATCATTAATGTTTGGTGTGTCTAGTACATGACTAGTGTGCATTGTTCATAGAGACACATATTACCTTACTGCTACTACTATCCAATTTTAAGTTATATAGTATGGAACACAGATATGTTTGTGTAACTCTACAGTGACAAGTTCAAATATTTACAGAATTGGCTGTTGATTAGTCACAATGATATAATAGAACACAGGCTTGAACATTTTTGATTTAAGTATCAGTGCAATATCTTGCTTTTGTACATACTAGAAGCTAAATTCATTTTGTAAAGTCATTACATACTGATTGAAACTTAGTGTGAGGTTAAAATTGAATAAAAATATATGCTAATGTGGATATTAAAATATTGTTAAAATGGGCATATAATCAAAAACAGTGGTATGTATGCCACACATGTCTAGTATAAAAACTCATTACACTGGTGCTGTTAGTGTGCAGTACAGCATATACACTGATTTGGAATAAATGGATTTGTATATATATCGTTCCAACAAAGTGGATCCATAAAAATATAAGATGTATAGGTAATTAGTATTATAATGATCCACTGCAAATTAGGTAATGCTGTTGTTTATCTGAAGATCTATTGGCAGCTACAGATGTTAAAGTTATTAAAAATGTTAATGGAGCATGTTTTCTTCCGTAGACGCGATGTTTAAGATTGGTGGCATTAGTCAAATATGATGAAAGTTATGTGTCTTGGTGCGTTCTGGAAGCTGGTATGTTATGAGAAACCAAGGTGGAGTGTCTGGAAATAGAAATAAAAGTGTGATAATGTTGTGGATAGAAAGTGTGATAGTGAAACGTATGTCGTTTACTTACGTAAAGTGCTGGAGCCGTGCGTTCTTAGTAGCTGCCTGTTGGGATCTGGTGCGCGTAGCTCTGAGATTGTAGTTAGCGGCGGTAGAGGGGAGGTTTGGGGGGATAGGTGGAGTGTTAGTAATAGGAGTGGGGTTGGAGGGGAGAGGGTTTTGAGGCGGTTGATTTGAACATATCGATTTTTGCTTGTTTATTCTTTTGATATAGAAATCTTTTAATAAGGGAATTACTGCATGAAAAAGAATGTTGTTTCTGTCTATACTTTCATTTAGGTTGGAGTTTGGATTCACATATTTGTCTAAATTTATATAAAATTCTTCTATTATACTGAGTAAGGGACTTTTTGGGTTCATGTTAAGGATTTGCATGTCGTTCTTAATGTCTGTGAAATTATGTTTTTGATCGTCAATATGCTGACCCATAGCTGAAAAATGTCTGTGTTTGACGGCGTTTACATGTTCATTATATCGTATTAAAAAACTTCTACCGGTAAGTCCTATATAGCTGGCTTGGCAGTCGTTACATTTTAGGCGATAGACTCCTGAATGATTGTATTTGTTTGTGTTATTAACTAATTTGGAATTGTATAGTATGTTGGTGTTGTTGCGTGCTGTTTTGTATGCTATTTTTAGGCCTTGTTTTTTGAAGATGTTTGTTATGGGATGTATATGGTTATTGTTATAAGTAAACAGTGCATATTCTTTTTTATTTTTAGTGATTCTGGTTAACTTGGTTTTAGGTTGATTTTTGACTTTATTGATGATCCGGTTTATCATTTCTCTTTTGTATCCATTTTGTTTTGCTATTTCATGGATTGTGTTTAGTTCTTTATTTAGATTTTCTTTTGAAAGTGGAATGTTGTATGCTCTATGAATCATACTATAGTATGCAGCTCTTTTATGGGCATGTGGGTGGGTGGAGTCTATCTTTATTGTATTTGATGTATGGGTAGGTTTCCTATATATATTGTATGTTAGGTGGTTGTTATGTCTGGTTATGGATATATCTAAGTAGTTTATGGTGTTGTTGTGTTCAGTGTCCATGGTAAATTTAATGTGGGGATCTATTTTATTTAGTTGTTCTAGGATTATGTTTTCATTAGTATGTCTGTTGTCCATGATTATAAATGCATCATCGACAAACCTGCACCAATAGATTATATTTTCTATTTTTTTAATTTCTTGATGTTCTAAGTGATCCATATATATATCAGCTATTATGCCTGATATTGGTGATCCCATGGGTAATCCTTTTTGTTGATAAATAGTGTCATGGAACTTGAAATAGTTGTTATTGATAGCAAATTGTAGAAGTTTAATAAATTCATCTATTTCCAATTTGCTTAGCTTACTGTGGTTATAAAGGTTGGATTCTATGATAGTGATAGTTTTTTGTGTGGGTATATTAGGATACATGTTTGTTATATCATATGTAGCTAGCTTGTAAAAATGTTCTATTCTAATATTCTTAGTAATGTTGCAAAAATCTATTGAGTTTTTTATGGTTTTGTTTGCTTGAAAAACATAATGTTTTTTGAGGAATTTTTGTATGTATTTGGATAATTTATAAATAGGGCTTGGTCTATAATTTATTATGGGTCTCATAGGAATGTTGTTTTTATGGATCTTAGGATAAGCTTTAGCTGTAGGTATCCCTGGATTCATAGTGGTTAATTTTGCAGTTTCCTGTTCGTTCATAAGAAAATTGGTGTTTTTTAGGAGAATTTTTAAGTTTTTCTGGATACTGTTAGTGGGATCTTTAGTCTTAATTTGAAAGGTTTCATCTTGAAAGCAGGTTTTTGTTTTTGTTATATATTCCTCTTTATCCATAATAACTGTAGTGTTTCCTTTATCTGCCTTTGTTACTATTAAGTTATTTTGCTGTATTTTATTTTTGAGTACCTTAATTTGTGTTTGGTTTGTGATATCTTGATTCTGAGGTTTTTGAGTGATCTTATCAACATATTGTGGTAGTGTTTTTTTGATTTCATATCTAATTTCATTTTGTTTTTCTTGGGGTATTTTATTTAGAGCATCTTCTGTTTCAGTAATAATGGTGGCTATGTTTTCAAATACTGAATAGTTTTTCCAGTTATGTTTTGGTCCCTTGCTCAGTATAATTGTTTCTTTTTCATTGAATGTTGTGTTAGTTAGGTTTTGGAGTGGGGGATGGAAAGTATGTTGGTTGTTATCAATAGAAACAGTAATATGTTGTCTATGTTGTGTATGGTTGGTTTGGTTTAGTGATGTCTTGAGTGCGTTAAGTTTCTTGTTTAAGGTATTCTGCTTCTGTATGGCTATGTTTTCTATCTTTTCGTTAGTTATTTGTTGGAAATTGCTCCAGTATGTGTGTGGTAGCTCATGTGAGGCTTTAAGGTGCGCTTCATACATTTGTGTGTTTAGGTGTTGTTTTTTCCTATACATGAATTTAATTTCTTCTTTCAGCCATATTCGATTGGTTTTGTTTTGGGTGTTTTGGGTTTGATATGTGCTTCTATGTTTATTATTATATTTCCTAAGAAATTTAGGAGTTAGATTATTAAGTAGGCATTGTTTTAAGAAAGTGATGTTTTTGACAATATTTGTGATCTTAATCTTCAGATTTTGATATCTGTGTGCTATTCTTCTTGCCTGGTTGGCTTTTCCACTGTTGTTTATAAGTTTCATTTCCGTATTGATGGATATTACTTTACATAAAAACAATATATATACAATTCTCCACCTTATCAATACGAGTTTATTTTACATTACAAATATTCAAGACTAGTTTCGACCCCTATGGGGTCATCCTCAGTTGACAATTGTAAATTGTTCATAAAAACATCACATAGTAAAAATTAGACTAGTTTAGGCTGATCATTAATGTTTGGTGTGTCTAGTACATGACTAGTGTGCATTGTTCATAGAGACACATATTACCTTACTGCTACTACTATCCAATTTTAAGTTATATAGTATGGAACACAGATATGTTTGTGTAACTCTACAGTGACAAGTTCAAATATTTACAGAATTGGCTGTTGATTAGTCACAATGATATAATAGAACACAGGCTTGAACATTTTTGATTTAAGTATCAGTGCAATATCTTGCTTTTGTACATACTAGAAGCTAAATTCATTTTGTAAAGTCATTACATACTGATTGAAACTTAGTGTGAGGTTAAAATTGAATAAAAATATATGCTAATGTGGATATTAAAATATTGTTAAAATGGGCATATAATCAAAAACAGTGGTATGTATGCCACACATGTCTAGTATAAAAACTCATTACACTGGTGCTGTTAGTGTGCAGTACAGCATATACACTGATTTGGAATAAATGGATTTGTATATATATCGTTCCAACAAAGTGGATCCATAAAAATATAAGATGTATAGGTAATTAGTATTATAATGATCCACTGCAAATTAGGTAATGCTGTTGTTTATCTGAAGATCTATTGGCAGCTACAGATGTTAAAGTTATTAAAAATGTTAATGGAGCATGTTTTCTTCCGTAGACGCGATGTTTAAGATTGGTGGCATTAGTCAAATATGATGAAAGTTATGTGTCTTGGTGCGTTCTGGAAGCTGGTATGTTATGAGAAACCAAGGTGGAGTGTCTGGAAATAGAAATAAAAGTGTGATAATGTTGTGGATAGAAAGTGTGATAGTGAAACGTATGTCGTTTACTTACGTAAAGTGCTGGAGCCGTGCGTTCTTAGTAGCTGCCTGTTGGGATCTGGTGCGCGTAGCTCTGAGATTGTAGTTAGCGGCGGTAGAGGGGAGGTTTGGGGGGATAGGTGGAGTGTTAGTAATAGGAGTGGGGTTGGAGGGGAGAGGGTTTTGAGGCGGTTGATTTGAACATATCGATTTTTGCTTGTTTATTCTTTTGATATAGAAATCTTTTAATAAGGGAATTACTGCATGAAAAAGAATGTTGTTTCTGTCTATACTTTCATTTAGGTTGGAGTTTGGATTCACATATTTGTCTAAATTTATATAAAATTCTTCTATTATACTGAGTAAGGGACTTTTTGGGTTCATGTTAAGGATTTGCATGTCGTTCTTAATGTCTGTGAAATTATGTTTTTGATCGTCAATATGCTGACCCATAGCTGAAAAATGTCTGTGTTTGACGGCGTTTACATGTTCATTATATCGTATTAAAAAACTTCTACCGGTAAGTCCTATATAGCTGGCTTGGCAGTCGTTACATTTTAGGCGATAGACTCCTGAATGATTGTATTTGTTTGTGTTATTAACTAATTTGGAATTGTATAGTATGTTGGTGTTGTTGCGTGCTGTTTTGTATGCTATTTTTAGGCCTTGTTTTTTGAAGATGTTTGTTATGGGATGTATATGGTTATTGTTATAAGTAAACAGTGCATATTCTTTTTTATTTTTAGTGATTCTGGTTAACTTGGTTTTAGGTTGATTTTTGACTTTATTGATGATCCGGTTTATCATTTCTCTTTTGTATCCATTTTGTTTTGCTATTTCATGGATTGTGTTTAGTTCTTTATTTAGATTTTCTTTTGAAAGTGGAATGTTGTATGCTCTATGAATCATACTATAGTATGCAGCTCTTTTATGGGCATGTGGGTGGGTGGAGTCTATCTTTATTGTATTTGATGTATGGGTAGGTTTCCTATATATATTGTATGTTAGGTGGTTGTTATGTCTGGTTATGGATATATCTAAGTAGTTTATGGTGTTGTTGTGTTCAGTGTCCATGGTAAATTTAATGTGGGGATCTATTTTATTTAGTTGTTCTAGGATTATGTTTTCATTAGTATGTCTGTTGTCCATGATTATAAATGCATCATCGACAAACCTGCACCAATAGATTATATTTTCTATTTTTTTAATTTCTTGATGTTCTAAGTGATCCATATATATATCAGCTATTATGCCTGATATTGGTGATCCCATGGGTAATCCTTTTTGTTGATAAATAGTGTCATGGAACTTGAAATAGTTGTTATTGATAGCAAATTGTAGAAGTTTAATAAATTCATCTATTTCCAATTTGCTTAGCTTACTGTGGTTATAAAGGTTGGATTCTATGATAGTGATAGTTTTTTGTGTGGGTATATTAGGATACATGTTTGTTATATCATATGTAGCTAGCTTGTAAAAATGTTCTATTCTAATATTCTTAGTAATGTTGCAAAAATCTATTGAGTTTTTTATGGTTTTGTTTGCTTGAAAAACATAATGTTTTTTGAGGAATTTTTGTATGTATTTGGATAATTTATAAATAGGGCTTGGTCTATAATTTATTATGGGTCTCATAGGAATGTTGTTTTTATGGATCTTAGGATAAGCTTTAGCTGTAGGTATCCCTGGATTCATAGTGGTTAATTTTGCAGTTTCCTGTTCGTTCATAAGAAAATTGGTGTTTTTTAGGAGAATTTTTAAGTTTTTCTGGATACTGTTAGTGGGATCTTTAGTCTTAATTTGAAAGGTTTCATCTTGAAAGCAGGTTTTGTATCCAGAAAAACTTAAAAATTCTCCTAAAAAACACCAATTTTCTTATGAACGAACAGGAAACTGCAAAATTAACCACTATGAATCCAGGGATACCTACAGCTAAAGCTTATCCTAAGATCCATAAAAACAACATTCCTATGAGACCCATAATAAATTATAGACCAAGCCCTATTTATAAATTATCCAAATACATACAAAAATTCCTCAAAAAACATTATGTTTTTCAAGCAAACAAAACCATAAAAAACTCAATAGATTTTTGCAACATTACTAAGAATATTAGAATAGAACATTTTTACAAGCTAGCTACATATGATATAACAAACATGTATCCTAATATACCCACACAAAAAACTATCACTATCATAGAATCCAACCTTTATAACCACAGTAAGCTAAGCAAATTGGAAATAGATGAATTTATTAAACTTCTACAATTTGCTATCAATAACAACTATTTCAAGTTCCATGACACTATTTATCAACAAAAAGGATTACCCATGGGATCACCAATATCAGGCATAATAGCTGATATATATATGGATCACTTAGAACATCAAGAAATTAAAAAAATAGAAAATATAATCTATTGGTGCAGGTTTGTCGATGATGCATTTATAATCATGGACAACAGACATACTAATGAAAACATAATCCTAGAACAACTAAATAAAATAGATCCCCACATTAAATTTACCATGGACACTGAACACAACAACACCATAAACTACTTAGATATATCCATAACCAGACATAACAACCACCTAACATACAATATATATAGGAAACCTACCCATACATCAAATACAATAAAGATAGACTCCACCCACCCACATGCCCATAAAAGAGCTGCATACTATAGTATGATTCATAGAGCATACAACATTCCACTTTCAAAAGAAAATCTAAATAAAGAACTAAACACAATCCATGAAATAGCAAAACAAAATGGATACAAAAGAGAAATGATAAACCGGATCATCAATAAAGTCAAAAATCAACCTAAAACCAAGTTAACCAGAATCACTAAAAATAAAAAAGAATATGCACTGTTTACTTATAACAATAACCATATACATCCCATAACAAACATCTTCAAAAAACAAGGCCTAAAAATAGCATACAAAACAGCACGCAACAACACCAACATACTATACAATTCCAAATTAGTTAATAACACAAACAAATACAATCATTCAGGAGTCTATCGCCTAAAATGTAACGACTGCCAAGCCAGCTATATAGGACTTACCGGTAGAAGTTTTTTAATACGATATAATGAACATGTAAACGCCGTCAAACACAGACATTTTTCAGCTATGGGTCAGCATATTGACGATCAAAAACATAATTTCACAGACATTAAGAACGACATGCAAATCCTTAACATGAACCCAAAAAGTCCCTTACTCAGTATAATAGAAGAATTTTATATAAATTTAGACAAATATGTGAATCCAAACTCCAACCTAAATGAAAGTATAGACAGAAACAACATTCTTTTTCATGCAGTAATTCCCTTATTAAAAGATTTCTATATCAAAAGAATAAACAAGCAAAAATCGATATGTTCAAATCAACCGCCTCAAAACCCTCTCCCCTCCAACCCCACTCCTATTACTAACACTCCACCTATCCCCCCAAACCTCCCCTCTACCGCCGCTAACTACAATCTCAGAGCTACGCGCACCAGATCCCAACAGGCAGCTACTAAGAACGCACGGCTCCAGCACTTTACGTAAGTAAACGACATACGTTTCACTATCACACTTTCTATCCACAACATTATCACACTTTTATTTCTATTTCCAGACACTCCACCTTGGTTTCTCATAACATACCAGCTTCCAGAACGCACCAAGACACATAACTTTCATCATATTTGACTAATGCCACCAATCTTAAACATCGCGTCTACGGAAGAAAACATGCTCCATTAACATTTTTAATAACTTTAACATCTGTAGCTGCCAATAGATCTTCAGATAAACAACAGCATTACCTAATTTGCAGTGGATCATTATAATACTAATTACCTATACATCTTATATTTTTATGGATCCACTTTGTTGGAACGATATATATACAAATCCATTTATTCCAAATCAGTGTATATGCTGTACTGCACACTAACAGCACCAGTGTAATGAGTTTTTATACTAGACATGTGTGGCATACATACCACTGTTTTTGATTATATGCCCATTTTAACAATATTTTAATATCCACATTAGCATATATTTTTATTCAATTTTAACCTCACACTAAGTTTCAATCAGTATGTAATGACTTTACAAAATGAATTTAGCTTCTAGTATGTACAAAAGCAAGATATTGCACTGATACTTAAATCAAAAATGTTCAAGCCTGTGTTCTATTATATCATTGTGACTAATCAACAGCCAATTCTGTAAATATTTGAACTTGTCACTGTAGAGTTACACAAACATATCTGTGTTCCATACTATATAACTTAAAATTGGATAGTAGTAGCAGTAAGGTAATATGTGTCTCTATGAACAATGCACACTAGTCATGTACTAGACACACCAAACATTAATGATCAGCCTAAACTAGTCTAATTTTTACTATGTGATGTTTTTATGAACAATTTACAATTGTCAACTGAGGATGACCCCATAGGGGTCGAAACTAGTCTTGAATATTTGTAATGTAAAATAAACTCGTATTGATAAGGTGGAGAATTGTATATATATTGTTTTTATGTAAAGTAATATCCATCAATACGGAAATGAAACTTATAAACAACAGTGGAAAAGCCAACCAGGCAAGAAGAATAGCACACAGATATCAAAATCTGAAGATTAAGATCACAAATATTGTCAAAAACATCACTTTCTTAAAACAATGCCTACTTAATAATCTAACTCCTAAATTTCTTAGGAAATATAATAATAAACATAGAAGCACATATCAAACCCAAAACACCCAAAACAAAACCAATCGAATATGGCTGAAAGAAGAAATTAAATTCATGTATAGGAAAAAACAACACCTAAACACACAAATGTATGAAGCGCACCTTAAAGCCTCACATGAGCTACCACACACATACTGGAGCAATTTCCAACAAATAACTAACGAAAAGATAGAAAACATAGCCATACAGAAGCAGAATACCTTAAACAAGAAACTTAACGCACTCAAGACATCACTAAACCAAACCAACCATACACAACATAGACAACATATTACTGTTTCTATTGATAACAACCAACATACTTTCCATCCCCCACTCCAAAACCTAACTAACACAACATTCAATGAAAAAGAAACAATTATACTGAGCAAGGGACCAAAACATAACTGGAAAAACTATTCAGTATTTGAAAACATAGCCACCATTATTACTGAAACAGAAGATGCTCTAAATAAAATACCCCAAGAAAAACAAAATGAAATTAGATATGAAATCAAAAAAACACTACCACAATATGTTGATAAGATCACTCAAAAACCTCAGAATCAAGATATCACAAACCAAACACAAATTAAGGTACTCAAAAATAAAATACAGCAAAATAACTTAATAGTAACAAAGGCAGATAAAGGAAACACTACAGTTATTATGGATAAAGAGGAATATATAACAAAAACAAAAACCTGCTTTCAAGATGAAACCTTTCAAATTAAGACTAAAGATCCCACTAACAGTATCCAGAAAAACTTAAAAATTCTCCTAAAAAACACCAATTTTCTTATGAACGAACAGGAAACTGCAAAATTAACCACTATGAATCCAGGGATACCTACAGCTAAAGCTTATCCTAAGATCCATAAAAACAACATTCCTATGAGACCCATAATAAATTATAGACCAAGCCCTATTTATAAATTATCCAAATACATACAAAAATTCCTCAAAAAACATTATGTTTTTCAAGCAAACAAAACCATAAAAAACTCAATAGATTTTTGCAACATTACTAAGAATATTAGAATAGAACATTTTTACAAGCTAGCTACATATGATATAACAAACATGTATCCTAATATACCCACACAAAAAACTATCACTATCATAGAATCCAACCTTTATAACCACAGTAAGCTAAGCAAATTGGAAATAGATGAATTTATTAAACTTCTACAATTTGCTATCAATAACAACTATTTCAAGTTCCATGACACTATTTATCAACAAAAAGGATTACCCATGGGATCACCAACATCAGGCATAATAGCTGATATATATATGGATCACTTAGAACATCAAGAAATTAAAAAAATAGAAAATATAATCTATTGGTGCAGGTTTGTCGATGATGCATTTATAATCATGGACAACAGACATACTAATGAAAACATAATCCTAGAACAACTAAATAAAATAGATCCCCACATTAAATTTACCATGGACACTGAACACAACAACACCATAAACTACTTAGATATATCCATAACCAGACATAACAACCACCTAACATACAATATATATAGGAAACCTACCCATACATCAAATACAATAAAGATAGACTCCACCCACCCACATGCCCATAAAAGAGCTGCATACTATAGTATGATTCATAGAGCATACAACATTCCACTTTCAAAAGAAAATCTAAATAAAGAACTAAACACAATCCATGAAATAGCAAAACAAAATGGATACAAAAGAGAAATGATAAACCGGATCATCAATAAAGTCAAAAATCAACCTAAAACCAAGTTAACCAGAATCACTAAAAATAAAAAAGAATATGCACTGTTTACTTATAACAATAACCATATACATCCCATAACAAACATCTTCAAAAAACAAGGCCTAAAAATAGCATACAAAACAGCACGCAACAACACCAACATACTATACAATTCCAAATTAGTTAATAACACAAACAAATACAATCATTCAGGAGTCTATCGCCTAAAATGTAACGACTGCCAAGCCAGCTATATAGGACTTACCGGTAGAAGTTTTTTAATACGATATAATGAACATGTAAACGCCGTCAAACACAGACATTTTTCAGCTATGGGTCAGCATATTGACGATCAAAAACATAATTTCACAGACATTAAGAACGACATGCAAATCCTTAACATGAACCCAAAAAGTCCCTTACTCAGTATAATAGAAGAATTTTATATAAATTTAGACAAATATGTGAATCCAAACTCCAACCTAAATGAAAGTATAGACAGAAACAACATTCTTTTTCATGCAGTAATTCCCTTATTAAAAGATTTCTATATCAAAAGAATAAACAAGCAAAAATCGATATGTTCAAATCAACCGCCTCAAAACCCTCTCCCCTCCAACCCCACTCCTATTACTAACACTCCACCTATCCCCCCAAACCTCCCCTCTACCGCCGCTAACTACAATCTCAGAGCTACGCGCACCAGATCCCAACAGGCAGCTACTAAGAACGCACGGCTCCAGCACTTTACGTAAGTAAACGACATACGTTTCACTATCACACTTTCTATCCACAACATTATCACACTTTTATTTCTATTTCCAGACACTCCACCTTGGTTTCTCATAACATACCAGCTTCCAGAACGCACCAAGACACATAACTTTCATCATATTTGACTAATGCCACCAATCTTAAACATCGCGTCTACGGAAGAAAACATGCTCCATTAACATTTTTAATAACTTTAACATCTGTAGCTGCCAATAGATCTTCAGATAAACAACAGCATTACCTAATTTGCAGTGGATCATTATAATACTAATTACCTATACATCTTATATTTTTATGGATCCACTTTGTTGGAACGATATATATACAAATCCATTTATTCCAAATCAGTGTATATGCTGTACTGCACACTAACAGCACCAGTGTAATGAGTTTTTATACTAGACATGTGTGGCATACATACCACTGTTTTTGATTATATGCCCATTTTAACAATATTTTAATATCCACATTAGCATATATTTTTATTCAATTTTAACCTCACACTAAGTTTCAATCAGTATGTAATGACTTTACAAAATGAATTTAGCTTCTAGTATGTACAAAAGCAAGATATTGCACTGATACTTAAATCAAAAATGTTCAAGCCTGTGTTCTATTATATCATTGTGACTAATCAACAGCCAATTCTGTAAATATTTGAACTTGTCACTGTAGAGTTACACAAACATATCTGTGTTCCATACTATATAACTTAAAATTGGATAGTAGTAGCAGTAAGGTAATATGTGTCTCTATGAACAATGCACACTAGTCATGTACTAGACACACCAAACATTAATGATCAGCCTAAACTAGTCTAATTTTTACTATGTGATGTTTTTATGAACAATTTACAATTGTCAACTGAGGATGACCCCATAGGGGTCGAAACTAGTCTTGAATATTTGTAATGTAAAATAAACTCGTATTGATAAGGTGGAGAATTGTATATATATTGTTTTTATGTAAAGTAATATCCATCAATACGGAAATGAAACTTATAAACAACAGTGGAAAAGCCAACCAGGCAAGAAGAATAGCACACAGATATCAAAATCTGAAGATTAAGATCACAAATATTGTCAAAAACATCACTTTCTTAAAACAATGCCTACTTAATAATCTAACTCCTAAATTTCTTAGGAAATATAATAATAAACATAGAAGCACATATCAAACCCAAAACACCCAAAACAAAACCAATCGAATATGGCTGAAAGAAGAAATTAAATTCATGTATAGGAAAAAACAACACCTAAACACACAAATGTATGAAGCGCACCTTAAAGCCTCACATGAGCTACCACACACATACTGGAGCAATTTCCAACAAATAACTAACGAAAAGATAGAAAACATAGCCATACAGAAGCAGAATACCTTAAACAAGAAACTTAACGCACTCAAGACATCACTAAACCAAACCAACCATACACAACATAGACAACATATTACTGTTTCTATTGATAACAACCAACATACTTTCCATCCCCCACTCCAAAACCTAACTAACACAACATTCAATGAAAAAGAAACAATTATACTGAGCAAGGGACCAAAACATAACTGGAAAAACTATTCAGTATTTGAAAACATAGCCACCATTATTACTGAAACAGAAGATGCTCTAAATAAAATACCCCAAGAAAAACAAAATGAAATTAGATATGAAATCAAAAAAACACTACCACAATATGTTGATAAGATCACTCAAAAACCTCAGAATCAAGATATCACAAACCAAACACAAATTAAGGTACTCAAAAATAAAATACAGCAAAATAACTTAATAGTAACAAAGGCAGATAAAGGAAACACTACAGTTATTATGGATAAAGAGGAATATATAACAAAAACAAAAACCTGCTTTCAAGATGAAACCTTTCAAATTAAGACTAAAGATCCCACTAACAGTATCCAGAAAAACTTAAAAATTCTCCTAAAAAACACCAATTTTCTTATGAACGAACAGGAAACTGCAAAATTAACCACTATGAATCCAGGGATACCTACAGCTAAAGCTTATCCTAAGATCCATAAAAACAACATTCCTATGAGACCCATAATAAATTATAGACCAAGCCCTATTTATAAATTATCCAAATACATACAAAAATTCCTCAAAAAACATTATGTTTTTCAAGCAAACAAAACCATAAAAAACTCAATAGATTTTTGCAACATTACTAAGAATATTAGAATAGAACATTTTTACAAGCTAGCTACATATGATATAACAAACATGTATCCTAATATACCCACACAAAAAACTATCACTATCATAGAATCCAACCTTTATAACCACAGTAAGCTAAGCAAATTGGAAATAGATGAATTTATTAAACTTCTACAATTTGCTATCAATAACAACTATTTCAAGTTCCATGACACTATTTATCAACAAAAAGGATTACCCATGGGATCACCAATATCAGGCATAATAGCTGATATATATATGGATCACTTAGAACATCAAGAAATTAAAAAAATAGAAAATATAATCTATTGGTGCAGGTTTGTCGATGATGCATTTATAATCATGGACAACAGACATACTAATGAAAACATAATCCTAGAACAACTAAATAAAATAGATCCCCACATTAAATTTACCATGGACACTGAACACAACAACACCATAAACTACTTAGATATATCCATAACCAGACATAACAACCACCTAACATACAATATATATAGGAAACCTACCCATACATCAAATACAATAAAGATAGACTCCACCCACCCACATGCCCATAAAAGAGCTGCATACTATAGTATGATTCATAGAGCATACAACATTCCACTTTCAAAAGAAAATCTAAATAAAGAACTAAACACAATCCATGAAATAGCAAAACAAAATGGATACAAAAGAGAAATGATAAACCGGATCATCAATAAAGTCAAAAATCAACCTAAAACCAAGTTAACCAGAATCACTAAAAATAAAAAAGAATATGCACTGTTTACTTATAACAATAACCATATACATCCCATAACAAACATCTTCAAAAAACAAGGCCTAAAAATAGCATACAAAACAGCACGCAACAACACCAACATACTATACAATTCCAAATTAGTTAATAACACAAACAAATACAATCATTCAGGAGTCTATCGCCTAAAATGTAACGACTGCCAAGCCAGCTATATAGGACTTACCGGTAGAAGTTTTTTAATACGATATAATGAACATGTAAACGCCGTCAAACACAGACATTTTTCAGCTATGGGTCAGCATATTGACGATCAAAAACATAATTTCACAGACATTAAGAACGACATGCAAATCCTTAACATGAACCCAAAAAGTCCCTTACTCAGTATAATAGAAGAATTTTATATAAATTTAGACAAATATGTGAATCCAAACTCCAACCTAAATGAAAGTATAGACAGAAACAACATTCTTTTTCATGCAGTAATTCCCTTATTAAAAGATTTCTATATCAAAAGAATAAACAAGCAAAAATCGATATGTTCAAATCAACCGCCTCAAAACCCTCTCCCCTCCAACCCCACTCCTATTACTAACACTCCACCTATCCCCCCAAACCTCCCCTCTACCGCCGCTAACTACAATCTCAGAGCTACGCGCACCAGATCCCAACAGGCAGCTACTAAGAACGCACGGCTCCAGCACTTTACGTAAGTAAACGACATACGTTTCACTATCACACTTTCTATCCACAACATTATCACACTTTTATTTCTATTTCCAGACACTCCACCTTGGTTTCTCATAACATACCAGCTTCCAGAACGCACCAAGACACATAACTTTCATCATATTTGACTAATGCCACCAATTTTAAACATCGCGTCTACGGAAGAAAACATGCTCCATTAACATTTTTAATAACTTTAACATCTGTAGCTGCCAATAGATCTTCAGATAAACAACAGCATTACCTAATTTGCAGTGGATCATTATAATACTAATTACCTATACATCTTATATTTTTATGGATCCACTTTGTTGGAACGATATATATACAAATCCATTTATTCCAAATCAGTGTATATGCTGTACTGCACACTAACAGCACCAGTGTAATGAGTTTTTATACTAGACATGTGTGGCATACATACCACTGTTTTTGATTATATGCCCATTTTAACAATATTTTAATATCCACATTAGCATATATTTTTATTCAATTTTAACCTCACACTAAGTTTCAATCAGTATGTAATGACTTTACAAAATGAATTTAGCTTCTAGTATGTACAAAAGCAAGATATTGCACTGATACTTAAATCAAAAATGTTCAAGCCTGTGTTCTATTATATCATTGTGACTAATCAACAGCCAATTCTGTAAATATTTGAACTTGTCACTGTAGAGTTACACAAACATATCTGTGTTCCATACTATATAACTTAAAATTGGATAGTAGTAGCAGTAAGGTAATATGTGTCTCTATGAACAATGCACACTAGTCATGTACTAGACACACCAAACATTAATGATCAGCCTAAACTAGTCTAATTTTTACTATGTGATGTTTTTATGAACAATTTACAATTGTCAACTGAGGATGACCCCATAGGGGTCGAAACTAGTCTTGAATATTTGTAATGTAAAATAAACTCGTATTGATAAGGTGGAGAATTGTATATATATTGTTTTTATGTAAAGTTGGGGTCAGACGGCCAGCGCCTCAACCGTCTGAGCCACTCACTGATCTCTATACATGGATCGCTGATGGCAGGTCTCCGCTGCAGGAGAAAGTACGCCAAGTTGAGCGCGCGGTTCGCCATGTTGGCGTACCCAACCTAGAGCTCTCCTTATGGGGAAGCAATGATAATATAGTCAATTTTAAGTCGCAATTAATCGCGCATTGGAATAATTAAAAATATAGAGACATGTTCACTCAAAGCCTAAGGACATTGGGATCACTGACACGTCATTCCGAGGTCACTAAATCTCCGAAATAGCAATAAACATGAGTGTATAATAACGGCCGACAAATATTAACTTAGATGCTGAATACATGCAATTAGCGATCGGTAACACAATACGAGTGAAAACCAGTTTCTGGAAACATTGCTGTAAATTGTATACATGTATGCCACGAAATTATGCATTCTT
This sequence comes from Anabrus simplex, assembly GCF_040414725.1. Classification (NCBI taxonomy): domain Eukaryota; kingdom Metazoa; phylum Arthropoda; class Insecta; order Orthoptera; family Tettigoniidae; genus Anabrus; species Anabrus simplex. The sequence continues at coordinate 1,556,376,946 of NC_090265.1, read as the reverse complement.
AAAATGATGTACCTATAAACGTAGCTCACTATACAGGCCTAGATTCGACATATCGTAATCGGTGCTTGATAATGAATTTCTGTTTCCTGTTTCCATGAAATAACGCGCATATTATCAAATTAAGATATCATTGAAGCAAATGTACACATTTATAAAACCAGCAAATATTCAAAACTTGTCAATATATCACATTACCTGCAGCTTAATTTACTATTACATACCTCTTTAATTAAATTCAGCTAGCAAAGCGATATTGATAGTCATCATCAGAAATATGTAACACCAGTTAAGAGTCCCAAATACCACGAATAGTATAATGGGATAGCCCCAAACACCCACCACACTTTCCCTTCTCCCACCACTCCAGTGTCTGAAACCCATAATTATTACTGATGTAAATAAGGTCTAGAATTCCTCCAGACTTCATTTTCTAAGATTGTTATAAGGTCACGTCAATTATTTCATCGAAACTGTCAGTTTAATTATGAGAAATAAAAAAATATATAAGTAAATCTTTACTTGCAGTTAACGTTCAGTAAAATTGAAAACAGTTGGCTGTACATCACTTCTAAGGTGTACAGTTTGTCCATTTATTATAATAATAATAATAATAATAATAATAATAATAATAATAATAATAATAGTAATAATAATAATAATAATAATAATAATAATAATAATAATAATAATAATAATAATGTTATTTGTTTTACGTCCCACTAACTACTTTTTAAGGTCTTCGGAGACGCCGAGGTGCTGGAATTTAGACCCGCAGGAGTTCTTTTACGTGCCAGTAAATCTACCGACACGGGGCTGTCGTATTTGAGCACCTTCAAATACCACCGGACTGAGCCAGGATCGAACCTGCCAAGTTGGGGTTAGAAGGCCAGCGCCTTAACCGTCTGAGCCACTCAGCCCGGCTTGTCCATTTCTATCAAAACAGTCTTCCTCTAAGTGATCCGAGCAGAAAACAGCTGTTTTAGAAGGCTCCCAATTTTCCCGCCTGATACTCCTAATCGATGATCTTAGATGTTTGGGTCTCGAGAAAGGAAACCTACAAAAATTAATTGCCATTTTTCTCCCGGAATATGCGAAATAAGATACAATAAACCTAAAACTCAAAACACTACCCTAGGAAGATTCTTATGTACAGTATAAAACTCCCCGATGAAATGATTTCTCCTTCTGCTGATCGGTTCTGTTTGTACATCCATAAGCTGAACACTGCGGTATGTTAATACCCCGTAGAATGTTTCTTCATTCATATTTCAGATAAACACATACATATTTAAATTGAATCTTGTAATCCACAAGTATACTACGAGGCAACGAACCTAAATTCGTAAAATACACTACTATTTACTTTGCAATAACACAGCACAGAACACTCGTGGAACTACAATCAAGAGGCCTGGCGTCACTGAACTAAGCATAAACAAAGCAAACGTGCTCCTCGTGGTCTATTGCACCGTACGCTCGCTGCCATCTTAGTACGCCAGTCATCTTCTATTCGGCTTACTGCTACCCAAGCTACCAGCCATCCAGGTATAGAGATCAGTGGAGCCACTCATCCCGGCTCAAATGCTTTAGACGGGTCAATCGCGATACAGTCCATTTGACCTCCAGAATCCAAAATATCTGCTATATCTTGCTGGAATCCTACAAGTTGAGCTTCAGTGGAATAACCTTTCCTAAAACCGAATTGCCTTCTATTGAACCAGTTATTTAATCACTCCAGGGTCATCAGTTTTCTTTTCTTGCCAGAACTCTTAACCATGGCATCAGCATTATTAACATGTTTTGTGTAGTTGTTGATCATTTGCAAAATAAGGCAAAGATAGGCAGAGAAGTTCATATAGAGGTTTTTCACAATATCAGCAGCACTTACACTTTGCCTAGCAAGCTGAATCAGTACACATTTCTGATTCTTACTCTGAAGGAATGCTACTTCATATTCCTCAGAGATTAAAATCTACATGGTCTTATATACACTTGTACACACATTTCAGAGCAATTCTGATGGGACCGATAGCTCACCTCTGTTTAAGCTATTAAACATGTCATTTTCCTCTGTTTCATTTGATATGTTTGAGATACAATACCTGCAATTAAGTTTACTGGCTGGCTTAAAAGCTACATAACTTGAAATGTAAATGATTGGAAACATGTAATCAAAGTCTACTTCTATTTCATTTACTTTAACTAGCACACTGGAAAATTCACTGCATATATCTGTTTTGTCAGTTATGTTCAATAAATTGGAATCTAATTCAAACATGTCCTTGCTTAAATATATTTCTTTATATTTTGCAGACCTTAATCCTATCAAACACTTCACTCTTATCTTCTTCCCAGCTTCAAAAACTTATAAAACAGATACATTATAATTGGCACCACACAACTGTCTATAAGAACTAAATCTCTTCTCAAGTTTATCGGTTTGAAGCTTTCCTGCCAAAACATACTCGACTGCAGGTAGATCTAAACAAAAGCTTATCAACTCAATCATGGCACTTGTTGTTTGTGTGAGAGCCCTGAAAGTGTCTGCTGAAAGGCAACCGTATGACAAGGTCATATTAAACCATGTCCTCAACCAATTCACAAATTCTTCAAGAAACTGTAATCTGATATCATCTCTTGATGTGAATGGAGCAGCATCCACTTCTCTCTTTCTGCTTCCAATTGACTTGCTCTTAATGTTCATAACTGTCCACCGTGTATTAATCAAGTTAAGAAAATGTTCTACTTCAGAATAGCCCCTTGTAGACACTGCTGTAATTGTCTCGTTACAAAAAATATTACAAGCAAGAGCCACGTTCTTCCTCTCTATGACTGATGGAAACACTGACTTGTAATGAAGTGTGGAGGCACACTTCAATAACTTGTTGGACTTTATAACTTGTATAATTCTCTCAGCACTGAAAACTGGGCTTTGAAAACTGAACAACCTTGACCAACGACAGGATCAAATTTGGGATAAAAGAAAGTTTTAGCTTCATCACACAGATTTAACCAATTATTTCTGACAGATTTAAGGAGATGAACAGTATCAAATAAAAAGTAAATAAAAGAATCACACTTTGGGTTGGGTAGAAAACATGTTGTGATTTACCTGATTATTATCAGAAATAATGCTAAGCACAGTAAAACCGCAATTTGGACGGTACTTATGGCTTTTTTTAGTCAAGATAGCTAAGTCATCGCCTGTTAAATTTTTTACTGGCACCAGTGCAATTACAGCAGAAACACTCCCTAAAACAGAACTTATCATAAAGGCCTGAATGGTTCTAGCTAACTTTCCTGTTTGAATTTGAGCATGGCCATGCACAACACCTGACTTATACTGGCAATATGAGTTCACATACATTTCATCCAAAATGAGATTTACATATCGCTGTCTTACACAAAGACCACGTGCTATACTCTTTAAGAAAACTGTCATTATCTTGATCAGGTGACACATGTAATGCATTTGCTATGCGTTTGAGATGTCTAGAATGAGGAAGGAACATAATGTTTTGACTGCGAATAGCAGCATAACAAGAAGAAGATATGTAGTAAATTAGAAATGAAAACTGAAAAAGAAGGCAGGAATATAACTTCTTGACACACACAGGAGTTGAAACTGATGGCTTAAAAACACTGCTTGTTTCGAGCCTGGAAATTCTTCATCTGAGTGAGATTCAGTGAAAGTCTCAAGATCTGACAGCTGGCCTTTGATATGGTTAACCATTTTCTTGTAATGCACCTGAGGTTCCAACTCATTATTTGCATGGCATACACAATAATTGTTCAGAATATCGCTGAGTTGTGACCACTTTTGTAACTTTCCCTTTAATAAGGGATCATCCTTACCTACAGTTTTCCCTTTTGCAAACACTGATAGCTCCAACAACACTGACACTTTTATTGCTACCTCAACTTTTGGTACCTCATTGATTGACAGAGTGTAAAATACAAATTCATTTTCACTACTTTCTATCAACCATCTGTTTCCTAAACAGTCAGCAAGGAGGGTTTTACAATCTTTTAAGGCTACAAAATATACAATTTTGTCTTGTTCAACAAGTTTTTGAAATTCCTCCTCTCTTTTCTGAATTTCTTTACGCCTGTCATCTGGAGTTTTTCTCTGTGGATGATCTGGGTTTGGTTAAATAATAGGTTAGGTTTGGGATAATCCTAGGGAGAGCACCAGACTTAAATGTAGGCCTATCTCTTTTTCCTTGTTTTCCTTTCACCATTTTGATCAATATAAGTCTCAGATATTTCCACATCTTCAGGAGCAAAGTGTTTTGCACAGACTACACTAGATGAAGTAGGGTTCCAGTTGTCTCTGGGGATACGTTTCAACCATGAAGCTTTCACTGCATCATCCTTAGAAAATCTGAACACTGAAATGCATCCTTCTTGATTAGAATCAGAGTTGCTGGAGCAAGAAGGAACACAGCAATGCCTTGGCATCTGAAATTAAGCCTAGCTTTAGTTGTGGTTGTTATACGTGTCATACTTGTGCAACGTAAAGTAAAATAACACAATCATGCTGCTCTTTTAAACTACTCAATTTTAAAAATACAAACACAGAATGGCTTTAAAAACGATGTGGATTATCACTCTTATACATACTGCAACATGAGAAAGCTCACCTTTGCCATAAATTAATGTCGTTCCAGGAAACCAAATAGCATGTAGGTTAACTTTTTAAACTATAACACATAAAATATCTTCAGTATACTCTGAATTTTAAACAATGCAATCAAGTTAATTCACGCACAACACAAAATATAATGATACTCCACGTTAGACTTGTTTACAAATTACGAACACAGAACTCGCGTGCTTGAATCCAAGCGACGTTGTCGGATCTCCAATGTCATGGCTGTAGTAAAGTCCGGCCATGGCTAAATTCAATTACATTTAACGCTATAGGCTCATTAATTAAAGATGTCATTGGGGCCGTGCTGCTAGTTGTCACTCATATCTTCAATCACTGTTTGACAGATGGGATATTTCATGAAATTTGGAAAGATGCACTGGTAAGGCCTATCCCGAAAATCTTGTTAAATTTTCCTTCATATGATCGGTAAATACCCATTCTGCGACCCGTTCTAAAGTCCTTAAATGACTGGTTCGCTTTGAAGTTTCAGAATATCTGACCAAGTGCACACTGCTTGATCCCATAGAATCAGGCTTTGAGAGAGGACATAGCGCTGCGCTGCAACAGTTTTACTGCAAGTGGCAGGGTCTATCAGACATACAATAGATGAATGAAATGGGTCTTTACTCACTTTATTAGACTTCAGTAGTGCTTTCGATACTCTTAACCCCAAGATACTTCTGTACAAGCTTCAAAATAATTTTAGCACAACAAAGCTGCAGTTTTTCTGCTCTTATCACAGTAACGAGTAACAGTGGGAGATACGAGTTCTGAATGGCAGAATAAAGTATATAGTGGTGTCCTACAGGGTTCTGTATTAGGTCCACTGCTATTTTTTAATCACTATCAACAACATTGGTGAAACATTACTGTTTAGTAAGTACCAACTTAATGCAGATGATCTACAGATATATCACCACTTTTGTCCAAGTGACATATGTACACCTATTGAAAAAATTAACTCTGGCCTGCAACAACTCAGTGGCTGTGCTAATGAAAACAGTTGATTAATAAATCCTAATAAATCTCAGCCTATAATTATTGGCACCAGAAGAAATTTGAACTTGCGAAAACGTAGCTACATGTCACCAGTTACGTTAAATAATCTCGTCATTCATTGCACGTTTGTGACTAACTAGGTATTATAACGAATGAGATGTTAAATTGGATTAAACGTGTAACAAGCACCTGTAATAAAATTTACAAATCTGTTGAAATGTTACTTCCCCATATGTCTTTAAATACAATTTGTTTGCTCCCTCATCTTACCTGTCCTTGACAACTGTGGCACTGTATTACTGGACATTACTCAAGACAGCAGGGTGCAGTAATTTAAATCTTAGTGTGATTTAAATCTGTTTTATAAAAATAAACTCCTTAAAATCAGTTATTGTTGTCTTATAGCTTGGGTGGCATTTTGGTACCCATCTTGCATGGTTAGAATGATAGAAAAATGATGCTTTACAATAGCTGAAGTTGCATTGTGGAGAGTCCTTACTTTTTGTTTGCTAGGGTCGTACCAACCCATCCCAAGAAGTTTTCTTACTTTTATGGAAGAATTAGAAATGAGACAGCGTACAACAGCAAAATGCTTCATACGGAGAAAAAAAGAAATCTGCGAAGTTTGAATCTGTCATGGTGTATGATTGTTGCGATCAGTCTATCTTTGATGTGAGCAGATCTGTAACCTATCTTTTGTGTCTGTCACTTTATAGGAATATCAGTCCAATCTCTGTCACTTCGAGAGGCTCTTTCCTATGACAGTGCATACTGCCCGCACAGCAAGAAAAGTCATTCAATAACTTAAACCTCTTTCATGTTTATCATTTTGTTACAGAAACAGTAGATGTGTATGATATTTCAATGTCAACAAGCCTGTTGAGTGCATTTTGAGGTCTTCTAAGCCACACCATATTGAATCTCTAACCTATTATTCACGGCAGGGATACCAAAGCTTTATTGTCCATTGTTGTTCAAATTCAAACTACTGTTGTCGTGTAGTTTGTTTCCTGTCATTGATGAGTTAACATCTGCTGTGGCTCTGTATGCCCTACATCAGGGGTGCATAAATTTTCCCTGAATTAAGGAGCTAGCAGGAATCCCACCAACTTGACACCTATAAATAATCGAGTTGCACTGCTTAGCGTTGACCTAGGTATTACTTTTTCTAATCTTAACATTTAAACTGTCTAGAAATATTAAATTACAGAGCTTTAGTAGGACTGTTAGCTGTAAACACTAGTGTCAGCTTTGTTTTACAAATTTCAGATGATACTGAACATACACATACAATCTTACAGAATAATGGTCAAATTCTTGCATGGTTATTTGTGACCATGGATGTGCCTTGTGGTCTTGTTACTAAAAACCACTGGTCCTCAGTCCTTGTTGGATCAAATTCATTTACTGCAGGTACATTCATATTACACATCAATTATATCAGAGTTTAAATGTTTAGCTTGACTATACTATCGCGTAGTGTCGTGCGGTGTCTGGATTAGCGCAGAATCCCGTGCAAACACTCGATTCCGCAGGACATCACAAACCCCTATGGCACTCCACAGCAACCGAGTGGTATGCTCCAGTGTTACGTGATTATGAATGAGCAGTAGAACACCAGCAGTGCAAAATACTCTGTTATGTCTTTTTCGTGATAACACTAAAATAGTTAAATTTTGCAGTTTGTTTACCTGTCTGATATTATTGTTAAGCAATAAGAGTAATAAATTTTAATTTTATCATATTAATTTTTTAACTAGTATTTCCTGCCTGGCTACACATTCCTGCAACCCGGCTGACAAAAATTTCTGGGGAGAACACTGATGAGGTTCATCTGACAAAATCTCTGCTCACACTGGAAGAACATACACAACAGATAGTAGCTGTTCCAGAATAGGAGCTCGTACTACTAATTTCATATGTGTTGCATGTAGTTCCAATCATCACATTTTCCAAGTTGCTCCCTGCAGTGTTCTGCCAAAATTGAGATGTCATCAACACCATAATTTTCTAGATCAGTTCCAGTTGGCCATGCAAATGTATCATATGAGGTTGTGCACTTCTTTACAGTCCCATGAACCAGAAATCTTTCCTTTGGTTATCTGACACTATGGCTGTTTAATCAGTTTTTCTTTCTGCAAATCGACAGCAGAACTAGCAGCTGGTCCAATTCCCTTCAGATGTATGCCTTGGAAAATTGCCATTAATGGAGTGTTAATTAGAAATTTATTTTAATTTGGCCTAGGGGCAGTTTTGAGTGATGCTATTGTACTTTTTACACATAGTTCAATAGTGCTGAGAAATAGCTGCTCTGAAATAGGAGAGAGAAATTCTTCAAGATTTCTAAAAAATCCAGGAAAAGTTCATCATGTGAACAAATTTAAATCAGTGAGTTTTCTCAGTAAAACGTTTACGACTGGAACTGTTTCATCTTTGCTTGTAATTACATTTTCTAAGTGCACAATGACATATTTCCAGTCAGTCACTAGAACTGATACATAACCAACCTTGCTGGCCACCCGTTAACACTGTGCAAATACTGAAATTTTCAAACTCTTGTCTCAGTTCTTGTAACCACTTGGGAGAATGCTGATAGAATTATAGGGCGACTTCAGTAATGAATCTAGTTCTTATACATAGTCCACATTTTTTACAGAAATTAATACACTTAATTGAAGCTTATGAGCTATGCAGTGCACAGAAACAATATGTTTAATTTTTTTAAAATGAAAATGAATTAATCCATTTTGTGCACCAAGCAGAGAAACAGCTCAGTCTGTTCTTCTACCAACTACCTTGAACCTGACAACCATTCTGAGATGCCAAGCTTTCCAGGTTCGTTTTCAAGTGCTTCCATGTATTCATCTGCAGTTCCATTTTCTAAAGGTGTGTGATAGCAAAATTTCTTTGATTTTGAAGTTCCCTACAAATCTTATACTGAGAAGAGTTCTTCGACAGATCTGCTGTCCGCTGAGCCATTAGCAGTAACCTAACACAACCTACATCTTTCAAATCTTAAATTAACTCACTTCATAGCATTTTAGCTATTTGACTAATAAATTCCTTGTGACTAGTTCTATTGCCATACTCCTCTCTCAGCCCTGCTCCCAATTTCTCACTCAGTTCAATAATCCAGAAAAATCTGTGAATGGTTTATTATTCTTTGTAATATAACATATGATATTGAGAAACTTCTTAAAATGGTTGAACATATTAAAATCCATTTTCTTTACGCACGTGGCCAGAGGCATTGTTTCTGGAAACAATGTTGTATTACAAGCTTCCACCCTGTTTCTGTGTTGAAGATCTGTTATGTTTCTTAAATGTTTCTAGTTTAAATGGTCGTGTAAAACCTGTTACTACTTTTGAAGCCTGATCGGAAGAATTTGGAAACAAAACACAATATTTACATTGAGCCATACCTGTACTTTTATTGGACATTAGCCAAGGCAGTTCACTCTTCTTTGAATTTTCTTTTACATGGTTGTAGGCCTGCTACAACTGTTATATTTCTGATTTCTGGTGTAACTTCATTTACAGGCTCTCTTGCTGACATACTGAAAGGCTGAATGAACTCCTGTGCTGATTATGGAAAAGTCAGTCGTATTTTCGGTGTCTTCGTTTTCTCCCAACATCCGCTTAATACGAGGGCCATCCGGAAAGTAGTACCCATTAGCGCCGCATGTAGCGCTGACGACTCGGGTAGCCACTGGGCAAGTTCAGACCACGTCAGTGGCTTGTGTGCCTGCTCTGTGCGAGGTTGCGTGACGCTAGCATTGCCTGTGTTGTGTCTGTGATGTTTAAAATGTTAAAACAAATTGAGAACCCCGCCAGTTGTGAAGTGAGGGCCGTGATTAAATTTTGTAATGCACGAAACGTTCAACCTTGTGATATTCATCACCAATTAACGGAGGTGTATGGAGACAATGTGATGGACGAGTCGTCTGTTTGGTGCTGGTGTCGCAACTTCAACCTGGGGAGGGGAATTACATACGACGAGGAACGTTCAGTGAGACCACCTGTCATTACAGACCAACTGCTGAGCGCAGTAGACAAATGCGTGAGGAACGGTCGGCGCGTCACAATTGATGAACTCTGTGAACATTTTGCTAATGTCTTTTGAACAATTGTTCATGAAATTGTCAAAGACCATCTGCATTATTAAAAAATCTGTGCAAGGTGGGTCCCTCGCATGCTTACAGAGGAGCACAAAACCAAGCGTATGGCTGCAGCACTGACGTTTCTGGGACGTTATTCTGATAAAGGAGACTCTTTCCTGACTCGCATCATACTGGGGACGAAACATGTTTTTGTTATGCATCACCTGAGAGTAAACGACAGTCAATGGAGTGGCATCATGCTCATTCACCAACCAAACCCAAAAAATTCAAGACAGTTCTGTCCACCAGGAAACTCATGGCAACCGTTTTCTGGGATCGCCGAGGTGTACTGCTCATTGATTTTATGGCCCGTGGAGACACAATTAATGCTAATGCGTATTGTGAAACATTAAAGAAATTACGGCGGGCAATACAAAATCGACGGCGAGGTCTATTGTCTACGGGCGTCATTCTCCTTCATGACAATGTCAGGCCTCATGCAGCTGCGATAACACAACAACATTTGCAGCAATTTAAGTGGGAAACCTTCGACCATCCCCCATCCCCCGTATAGCCCGGACGTGGGAGTCAACAATACCAGTTCTGGCCATATGCATGTTGCAGTACTACTCACATAAAAAAACATCATAAGAAACAAAATTGACAAGAAGATCCGCCTTTTCAATACACTATATCAAGTAAATAATATTACATCAGTCTTGGGACTAGTTTCAGCCACTTAGTGGCCATCTTCAGCCAAAATAAAATTAAACTGATTGTGATAACTATAATATATGTATACAGGACAAAGACAATGTCGCAGGAATAATTATCTTATAACATTAAAATACATATAAAACAAAAATTATGGTTGTGATCTTCTTGTCATAATAAGATATCTTTAAGTAGAGTTAGGACCTCAGGCAATGAAGTAAATCTGGAAATGATAGCCAGAATTAGGAATAATTAAATAAACAGAAAAAGATTAAAAAGGAGATAAATATTATTTATGAGACTCACCTCTACAGTGAAATGTACGGTATATCTAGTGTCTGATGTGGAACACACACTGACATGCTGGAGGAAACAGGCAGGTCATAGAACCAAGCACTGACCTGTAGTAAGAAGCAGGCAATGCAAATAAAGGATATAGGGTGAGGAGGTGGGGGTAAAGAAGGGAGGGGAAGGAAGGGGTAAGGAGGCGAGAAGGAGAGAAGAGGTATATAAGGCGGGGCTGAAGGATGCGGAAAGAAAGACTGCTGCTGAGAGGGGAATTTAAAGAGATTATAACAAAGAATTATTTTTATCTGAGACATGATTACTAAATATAGGAATTAAAAGGTCAAATAAAATATATGATTTCTCTTGGCATTTCATTTAGATTGAAGGTAGGATTGAAAAACTGTTCCAGATGGATAAAAATTTTTTTCCATAATATTGAGCAGGGGACCTTTTCTATAACTTTGAGAATTTTCATGTCTTGGTTGATATTAGTGAACTAGGTCAGTCTAGCTTGAGCAGCTGAGGAGTGAGGTCATGTGGTGCAGTGCATGCCGTGAACATGGTCGGTATTGAGCAGTACTGTGCCGCGATTTAGAAATGGCAGGTAAAGCAGAGGAAGGAGGCCAAGAATGGGCTGGTGATAAGAAAAGGTAAAAATGGGTGAAGCGGTGCTGGTAGCGACAGTGAGAGGTGTGCTTCTTGTTATTGGGGAGGTGGAATTAAACCTAGGCTCTAATACTAGCGGAAAATTCAGCATGGAGGACTTGGCAGCACTTAAGGTGGTAGTGAGGGAAGTGATACAAGAAAATTGTCAATGGTATAAGGTGCAAGAAATAAAGGACATGATGGAAGAACAGAGAAAGGAGATAGGGAACATGAAGAAATGAAGACTGAGGAATCAAACAAGAGAGCGGACAACAATGAGAAGGAAATAGAGTTATTAAGAGGGAAAGTGAATCATCTAGAAGAGGAGGTGAAGAAGAAGGAACAAGATGGGTACAGGCAGGAGAGAATGAAGAAGCCCATATTTATATATGGTGTGGAAGAAGGTGAGAAGGAAGGCAAGATTGATCTTATCTCTAAGGTGGTAGAGGTCATACGGGATAGGATGAAGATAGATTTCAGTGAAGTGGACATAGACGATGTGGAGAGAGTGGGCAAAACTGAAGGACAGAGACCATTTAGGGTAAAATTTTTCTCTACCCTAAGGGCAGAAATTGTGATAAGAAACTGTAACAATTTACAGGGCCAGAAAGTAGGGGTGAAAAGACACATGGGAAAAGAAGGCGGTGAAAATATGAAGATCCTGAATAGACATCTGTGGAGACCGAGGCAGCAGGGGCTAAAAGCTCGAATAAGAGGTCAGAGACTAGTGGTGACAAATGGAACATGGGTTAGGGAGCACTCAGTGGCGAAGCTGAAAGAGATGGACGAACACGTCAATTCCGAGGGGGGAAGATGGAAGGCAGTGCATGATGGAAGGAATCAAGAAGAAACAACTAGGGGTGGAGCGGAGGAAGGAGAGGAGATCAATCCAGGTGGAATTGGACAATGCCGTGTGGATACAGATCAGAGCAGTTAAGGGTGAGTGAGGGTGAGCAACAAAAACCGGCGGGAGCAGAGTGCAGTGGTTTAGAGAGCAAGAAAGGACATGAGAAGAGTGATCGACAGGAAGGTAAAGCTGTTATAAAAGCAGAGGAAGAAGTAGGAGTCTAAAAGATTTGTGGGGTAAAGTATGTAAGGGGTTGAAGGATACGGAGGGCATGGAACGACAAAGGATGTTAAAAAAAGGGGGAATGGTGATGGGGGATGAGAGGGCGAGACCTAGAAAAAGTAAGAATAGGGGAGGAAATTTAGAAGGGAGGGAAGGAAAGTTATAACTATATTGGAAAATAGGACGTGTGAATATTGAGGGACTAATAACCAAACTAGGAAACAAAAAGGTTAGGGAGGTAGTAGAAAGTTTCAACGTTGTGGCACTCTTGGAGACGTGGCTGGAAACAGGGAAAGAGATTTCATGGAGGAGGTATGTGACTAAATATAAATATAGAATAAAGGAGAGGACTAAGGGACGCACCCCAGGAGGAATGGTAGTACTAATTAGGGAAGAAATTAGTGAACTAATAGAGGATATTGAGACAGATATGAAAGAAACTATATGGATGAGATTTAATATGGGATGGGTAGAGGGAAGGATGAAGAAAATAAATCTAGTGTTCATATATAGCCATCCTAGTAGTTCCGCATACACAAATAAGCATCTTATTGAAGAACTATTGGTGGATGTTAGTATGATAAAAGAAAAGTTTGCAGAAGAAGAGGACATGTTGCTATTTGGAAATTGGAACGCGAGAATAGGGGAACAGCCCAGTATATAGTAGGGAAGAAGGGAGGTGTATGTTGAAAAGTAGAAGAAGTGAGGATAAAATTATAAAGGGCAATAGGGTGAAGCTCTTAGTGTGCAGCGGGAAATTTATGTATTTTGAATGGATGGATGGAGAGTGACAGTACGGGGAAATTGACCTATGTTACAGAGCAGGGAGGTAGTGTGATAGATACAGTTTTAAGCTCGGAAGGGGTGTTAGAGGACATTGTAAGGATGGAAGTAGGAGACTGGATTGAATCACACCATTTTCCAGTGTGGCTTCTGTTAAAAGGGGGGCAGGAGAAACAGAGAAGCATAAAAGGAAAGAAGTTGAGATGAAGGATGAACTAGAAAGGGGGTATAATAAGTACAAATGGACAGAGAAAGTGGAGCAGGATTGGGATATGGTATCAAAAGAGGAATTACAATTACTGGAATATGAATGGGAAGGAGCGTTAGAGGAGAATAATAATGACAAAGCCTTGGAATTGTTGCTACATCCAATAAAGATGATAGCTCAGACGGAAAAAGGCAGAAGGAGTAAAAAGATAGTGGGTGAAGAATGGTTTAATAAAGAGTGTGAAGGAATGCAGAAGAGGGTGCTGGGAGCGTTTGGAGAGTATAGGAAAAAAGGTGGGAGGGCAAAAGAGAGGTCTTCTGTAAGTTAAAGCAAGATTATAAAAAGAAAATTTGTGAGGCAAAAAAAAAAAAAAAAAAAAAAAAAAAAAAAAAAAAAAAAAAAAAAAAAAAAAAAAAAGCGTGGTTAGAGGAACAGACTGAAGCCATAAATAAAGAATGTAAGTGAACAGCATTGTAAGGGTGGAAGGAGCCTAGAGAAAACGAGCATTGAGGAGGTGCAGTGGGTGAGCTACTTTAGTGAATTACTCGGGGGAAGGGGGAGGTATGTTCGAGTGATACGGGGAAGAAGTAATTTGGAGGAATAGAAGAGTGGCAGTTTACAAACTAGACAAGGAAATTACAAGGAAAGAAACCTTGTGAGTGATAAGAAATTAGCAAAAATAGGACAATGTTAGAGGGCACAGTGAAACTATTTAATAAGACTTTTGATGAGGGGAAGTACCCTAAGGAGTGGGAAACAGGAGTGGCATGTCCAATATATAAGGGAAAGGGTAGCAAAAGCAGTATGGATAATTACAGGGAAATATCTCTGTTAGATTCCTTAAGTAAAATTTACACAGGGATGTTGGCGAACAGGTTAAGTGAATGGGCCAAAAGAAACGAGGTATTGTCAGATTACCAGGGTGGGTTTAGGAAAAAGAAAAGAACAGTGGACAATATAATGATAGTGAAGACGGTTTTGGAGAAGTACATGAGCCTGTCAAGAGGTAAGGTGTATGTAGCGGCAATTGACTTAGAAACAGCGTTCGATAAGGTGAATAGAGGGCTCTATTAGAGAAATTGGGTAGGTTGAGGGTTTCGGAAAAGATGATAAGGGCAGTGGAAGCGATATATAGGGTGGTCAGGTGCTGTGTAAAAATCGGAGACGACAGGTTGAGTAGACCCTTAGAGTCTAAGGTGGGTTTAAAGCAAGGGTGGAAATTATCACCAATATTGTTTATTTTATTTATTAATGATATCTTGGATGGGCACGGGGGAACAACTGGGCCGTGCCGGTGATTAATGGGTTGGAGACACCAGGATTGATTTTTGCTGATGATGTGATATTGATGACTCGAACTTCAGGTGGAATGCAGAAGAGCTTAAGTGCATTGTCGGATTTCACAAAGAATTTGGCCTTGAAAATTGATGGGAATAAATCTGAAATGCTAGTCGCCCAGGCACACAAACGAAGGAAGGAGGATGGGAAATGGGTCGTTCAGGGAGAAAGGTTGGAACAAGTAAGTAAGTTGGAATATTTAGGAGTAATAATTAACAGTAAAGGTACTTGGAACGATCACATTATAAGAGCGACAAGCAAAGGTATGGCCGCCCTAGCATCAGTCAAAAATTTGCTGGGTAAATTTCCGGGTATCAGTTATAAAACTTTGAGGTTAGTTTTAAGAACGGTGGTTTTTGGTAGGGTAATGTATGGCGCAGAAGTATGGGGGTTGGATGAAAAAAGAGTGGAATTAAGACGAATCATTAGTAATTTCGGTAAGTCGGTGTTGCGGCTCCCCCCCCCCCCCCCAGTGTACAGCTAATGCAGGGGTGGAATTAATGTGTGGGGAAGATTTGGAATTTGAGTGTGTGAAAAGAGTAATTAGATATTGGATGACTTTGAAGAGACAAGAAGGTGGGAGGATGTTACAAGCTGCGTATGAACAACAAAGGAAGAGCATGTATAAGGGATGCTGGCTAGTAAAAATTACGGGATACTTAGAGATGATAGGCTTAGGGTACATGAGGCATACCTGCCAACCCTTCCGATTTACCCGGAAACTTTCCGGTTTTTAACTCGTCTTCCGATTTTCCGATTTATTTTTACTTCTTCCGATTTTTGACTAATATAACCTCTAGTACGGCCAATACTCTTCACCTAGAATAAAGGATAAATTCTTATGTGCTTGTGTAATTTACGAAACCTAATGTTCAAGCGTATTTGATGCTTTATTTCGTGAGTGTTTCGTCCGTCGCCTTCGCTCACTACAGCAGACTGTGCGCTTTATACAGCTGGGGATTCGGGGCGGCAATCGTTCTGCAAGCAAGAGGCTAGCGCACGCTAACGACTCAGTTAATCGGGACGAAATAACGAGTTTGTTATTGTGTTGTTCGCGCGCTGTTAACATCGTTTCTGTGCGTAGTCTCGTCGGAGTTGTAGGCCACGTGTTTTTTCTTGCATTTCTACGATATTTTCTGGTATTTTCTTTTCTCGTTATGCCAAAAAATATGACAAACGTTATCTCCAAGTGCTCAGAGATGCCTATAAATTTCTGTACATTTTACCGGATATTGAAGGAAACTACTGTAGTTTCTCGCGTACCGTAATCGACGCCCTTGCATAATTTACACATCCCAATATTTTTGGGTCCAAAGTGGAATTTGACACACCCACAACTTCGAAGATCCATCACTCAGCTCTGGATGCGTTTCGAAATAAAGATGTCAACTACTCAAGAAGCAGGCTTCCTATTGCGAAAGCGGGCATTCCAGATACAGGGCAACGTGCTGTTATTAGCCGGCACTAGTTTTACGAGTGTTTCGCGTACGGGACATTATGTGATCTCAAACAGTACTGCATCATACGAACTTGCGGTGATCAGTTACGCCGAAACATACGGGAATAGAGCAGCGGACAGCAAGTTTTCAGTGTCCAAATGAAACATGCGCTACCGCGGTAACAGAAGTGCACTTCTAGCGGCCAACAAGTCTCGCAAAGCATTTCGCGGATCAAAAAGCGGCAAGTTTCCGCAAGTAGAGGATTATCTGCTTAACTATATGATTTTGTTACTCAATGTTGGTTAAGCCGTTTCTCACAAAATGCTGCATTTTAATGAATGAGAAATAGCCGCGGCACGTGGAATCATTGTCTCGTATTTGAAGGTTAGCCGAGGCTGAATTAATTTTATGAAGAGAAATGGACTTTCTCTTCGACGAAGAACAACATTATGCCTAAAAGTGACGAATGATTTAAACCATTTTCAGCGCTTTGTGATTGAGAAGCGTAAAGTGAAGGAATATTTTAGCTCCCTTATAGGAACGGCAGGTTAGACGCCAATCAGTTTCCATATACCATAAGTCGAACAACAGATAAGAAAGGAACATACAGTGTTATCGCACGCGCTACCGGAAGCAAAAAAACAACGATGTACTGCATTGCTTGCTGTAACAGCTGATGGCAGAAAGCTTGCACCTTACATTGTTCTAAAACGAAAAACAATGCCTAAAGCAAAATTCCCGCCAGTGATCCACGTTCGTATTCAAGAAAAAGGGTGGATGGACACGTCACTCGTACAAGATTGGATACAAATGGTTTGGGCTAATGTAGCAGGGTCCTTCCTTCGATGCCCGGCCGTTCTCGTGTTGGACAGTTTTTTTTTGTTTTTGTTTTGTTGCCGGTATGTCATTCAGGTCGTAGTGTCAGCTCGTAATGGGAGGAATATTTTCCAGTGTCGGTACTTTAAACCCACGTGTCTAACTTATCTGATGTACCCTATTTGGCTTTTCAGAAAAAATCTCACGCCGGAATTTTACGCCAAATGACGATAACTGCAAATGGGTTGAACCAATTGTGTTTGGATTATATTTGATGTATCTTTTAGATGTGAATGAATTGTAAATAATGTGTAAATATCCGATTTCCTTGAATCGCATCCGAAGTTTTCGTCAAAAATGTGCCTTAATTCACGCGAGAAAATACGGTATTATGCATTTTGTTGCGCGTGTCGGTGTGACAAATATTATTCGTATGCAAATGTCATAAATGAGAGTGATTAGGTACATTTTCTTGTAACTATTTTTATGTTTTCTTAGTTTAAGATTTTAAATTTAATGGTCAATTCGCATTGTAACTGTAGATAAGTATGCTTTTTATCCTGACCTTTCTTCACGTAGACCGTGGTGGAATATATGTGATGAAATCCAAGAATTAAAAAATCTTCCTATTTTTGGTTTCTAAAAGTTGGCAGGTATGATGAGGGAAGAGGTGTGGACGAAGACAGATGAGGATTATAGATATACATAGGCAGAATTTAATGGAAGAAAGTAGATTAAGTTCTCTTAGTGTTTTTAATAAAATAAAGGAAGTAATGGGGATAAATATTAGATACGTTGATAAGTTAAACAGGGGTGGGTTGGTATGGTGGCTGATGGGACTGCATAAGAATAAGGGTTGGTTAAAAGGTAGAGATAAGACAGTATGTATACTATGTGGGGCAGTGAACAACGATTTTCACTTATTAGGTAATTGTAAAGAAACAAGTAAGTTAAGAAATAGTTTGAGTGCCAAACATCGGAAACTATTAGGAAAAGGGGATGAGCAGATTATTATAAGGTGGATTATCAAGAAATGGGAAGACGGAGGAGAGTTGACCAGATATTTATGTGCGATAAAAAATTCCTGTGAGAGAAAGATGAGAGAGGGAGGGTCATAGGAGTAATAGGCGTATGTGTAAGAGATGTAAAGTGAGAGGAGTGAATGAGGAGGCGGAATTGGAGTGGAGTTGGAGCTTTTTTGTTGGTAAGAATGGTGGTTATGAGTTTGTATATGTATGGTGGTTGGTGTTTGTATGATGAACTGGTTGGTGGTAAGTGTAATGGAGGTAAGTGGATTGAATTCAAAGAGGATGAAGTATAGATTAGAGGGGATATGGGGTTCTTTGTTTGGAATGATGTGTGTTTAAGGGAGGCTTGGTTAATAGTATGATGATATTCAGTGGACGGAGTTTGTTTGGTAAATTTAACAGTAAGTGAAGTGCTGGTGATGTGTACATAGTGAAGAAGGTAGAATTCTAGCCTGGAGGTTAAGTATGACCAAGTGATATCAAAGAGCATTGAGTTGGTGAGTTAGTGGAGTAGGTGAATGATATGGTATGTTGGAAATGTAGAGGCCTTACTGATTGCGATATTGCAGGATAGTATGCAATTGTTGTCATTTGGTGTACTTGAATCCAGAGAGAGTGCGTCAGGGAACAAGGAATATGAAGTAAGCAGATGTGTAAACAAGGACATGTGCAGAGTCTGTTGTAACACGAAGTCAGCAGTTCTTGCAGCAACGATCTGTTATGGCAGTTTTGTGGAGAATACAAATACAGGGCGGGGCTAGATTAGTCTGATTTGTATCAAATTAGTATATAGATTCTTATATATAATTCGCTGGGGCCATCAGGGACCACGTTAAGTCTTGTTGCATTTGACACTGAACTTGGCCTTCTTTAGAGCCCAAATTTCCCTCATTCTTTGTGAGTGGGCCTGCTTACGCTCCTCTGTCCAAGGGGCACCATGTCTTCTCTTCGTTTGCTCGTCTCGGTTTACCCCGTTCGTCAATATTTTTTTGCGGAAGAGATCTCTCTTAAGGGTGACTTCAGCTGAGATATGTAGCATTTGCAGGTCTTCTTTTGGTATTTCTAAACCAGGGAATTGTGGTTTTGGGGTTTGAATCAAAAAAGTGAAGGATTTCTTTAGTTAACTTTCTTCCGTCCATTCTTTTCAGATGACCGTAAAAACGTGCCCGTCTTTTTCTGATTGTGTCGGTAATTTTCTCTATTTTGCTGTAGACTTCCTTGTTGGATCTCTTTTGATGGATTCCATTTCTGTACTTTGATCCCAAGATTCCTCTCACAATTTTGTGTTCTCTTTTCTCCAGTTCCTCAAGGAGTCCTTTGTTGGCATTTAGAGACAGGGTTTCGGCTGCGTATAGAACTACTGGCATCAGAACTGTTTCATAGTGACGTATCTTGGTGTTTTGGGAAAGGCATTTTTGTTGTAGATTGTGCAGGATGTTTGGTAGGCTATTTCCAGTTTGCATACTTGCTCCTGAAGTGCTTCTTTGTCCAGTCCATTTTTCATGATGATCTCACCCAGGTATTTGAATTTGTCTACTCGGGTGATGTCCCCGTATTTTGTATGGAGTTTTGGTGGAGCCTCTTTGATGTTAGTCATTACTTCTGTTTTCTCAAACGATATCTGCAAACCAGTTTGTTCGGCAATTTCCTTTAAAATTTCAACTTGAGCTCTAGTGGTTTCTATGTCGTTTGAGAGAACTGCAATATCATCGGCAAATGCTAAGCAGTCTGTTGCGATCCCCTTGGATTTGGTTCCTATTCTCAATGGACTGTAGTTGGTTTACTGTAATCTCACCCGCCAGGTTCTGATTATCTTTTCAAGAACACAGTTGAAGAGTATCAGGGATAGCCCATCACCTTGTCGGACTCCTGTTTTGATGTCAAAGGAATGCGAGAGACATCCGTGGAACTTCACCTTGGATTTGTATCGGTCAGGGTGGCTGTAATTAATGCCAGCAGTTTCAGATCAACTCCAAATTCATTTAAGATGTTTAGCAGGACTTCCCGGTCAATGGAGTCGTACGCTTTCTTAAAGTCCACAAAGACAGACACATACTGCTTGGACCTTAGTGTACAATATCTGATGATCGTTTTGAGATTTTTGATCTGTTCAGCTGTTGAGCGACCTTTTCTGAACCCTCCTTGGTATTCACCTATTTGATGTTCGACTTGTGCTTCCAAACGCTCCAGGATGGCAAGTGATAGAATTTTGTAAGTCACGGGTAGCAAAGATATTCCTCTGTAGTTGTTGATGTTCTTCATGCTGCCTTTTTTGTGTAATGGATGGATCAAAGCTATTTTCCAATCTTCGGGTAGAGTCTCCTTGTTCCAAATTTCTTCTATTTGCTTTTGCAAGATATCAAGTGATTCCTCTGGGGCATATTTCCATAGTTCTGCTACTACTGAGTCTTCCCCAGGCGCTTTGTTATTTTTGAGACGGGCAATGTGGCGCTTGATTTCATCTCTGTCGGGTGGTCTGGAATCTGGGTACCTGAGTAATGGTTCCTTGGCCTCAATGGCGCTTTGCGGTTTAGAGCAATTAAGTAAATTCTTGAAGTAATCTGCCAGAATGCTGCAATTTTCTTCATTTGATGTCGCCAGTATGCTGTCCTTTCACTCAAAGCATAGAGATGGTGGTTTATAGCCAGTGAATTTGCGTTTGAAGGCTCTGTAGTACTCTCTGCTTTCATTCTTCCTAAAGTTTTGTTCTATCTTTTCAATGAGAGATTTTTCGTATTTACGTTTCTCAGTTCTGAATTCCCTAGCTGCTTGGGCACGTTGGGTTTTGTAGGTTTCCCAATCATTTTCCGATTTCGTAGAGTAGTACTATTTCCATGCATTGAGTCTTTCTTGGAGGACTGATTCACAGGTACCATTCCACCAGGCATGCTTTTTGCTTCTCTTGATTTCTGCAACGTCTTTGGCGGCCTCAACAAGGAGACTTTTGGCGTTTTTAAAGTCACAGTCATTTGGTTGAGCCTTCTCCTGGAACTCCTCGACCCTTTGCCGAAGTTTATCATTGTCGAAGCGTGTGATCTGTTTGGTTGTCTTCCTTGTGTTTGCAGGAATTGGTTTGAATTTGATAAGAGACATATAATGATCTGAGGCCACATTGATGCCTTTCTTTACCTTGACATTCATAATCTCAGGGCTGTTTCTCCTGGAGATTGCAACATGATCAATCTGGAACTCTCCGAGAGCTTGGGCGGGAGAACGCCAAGTCATTTGCTTTCTGGGTAGATGGCGAAAGTGGGTCGACATGACCTGCAGGTTGTGATTTTCGCAAATGGACACCAGTCTTTTGCCGTTGGGATTGGTTCTTTTGTGAGCAGGGTAATTTCCTATAACTTTCTTGTACTTCTGTTCACGACCTAGTTGGGCATTGAAGTCACCCAAAAGAAGCTTATTATTATTATTATTATTATTATTATTATTATTATTATTATTATTATTATTATTATTATTATTATTATTATTATTATTATTGTATTGTGAACATGTATTTGGGCTGAACGCTTGTTATGTTCATTAACAATAAATACAAATATTAATGAACTAATGGTTAGTATCACCCATGTGCCGACCCATGGCCGAAAATCTGTTGTATATCAGGGAGTTAACATGCTCTAAGTACATTTTAAATGAAATCTTTTATTTGACCTTTTAATTCTTATCTTTGTATGCATGTTCAGTCCTAAGCTCTAAGGCTGGTTGGATCCTCAGCAGCTCTGCCATCAGCTGTCATAGATGGCCTAGGCATCACTGAAGAGGCGTTCTAGAGAAATGACGAGAGAGGTAGTTTCCCGTTGCTTTCCTCACCGAGCTAGAAGTTGCTATTACATATTGGCCTGCCAAGCCCACTGAAATGCAACCATCAACCAACCCTATGAGCAACATTTTCATACCATTCATAGCAGGGATTACTAGCATTACTAGCATCGCTCATACTTCAGTCACTGTCACATTGTTAAAGCCAAGGATACGACTGAGACAGGTCAATGTAACAAAATTGCTGTAGCCTGTCCAGAAGACATAGTGCACTGTAAACACTAGGTCCCGTCAGCAAAGGCATTCCCTATCTTTAGTACTGGTAATCATGTCTCGGATAAAAAGAATTCTCTCTTTTATAATCTCTTTAACTCCCCTCTCAGCAACAGTCTTTCTTTCTGCATCCTTCAACCCCACCTCAGGCACCCCTTCTCTGTTCCTCCTCGTCCTCCTCCCCCTCCCTACCCATCCCTCCCCCCTTCTCTTCCACTCCCTTCTGTATCCCCCCTCCCCACCTCTCCCTATCACCCTTGTTTCCATTGCCTACTTCCTACAACAGGTCAGTGCTTTTTTCCGTGACCTTCCTGCTTCCTCCAGCATGTCTGTGTGGTCCACATTAGACGTTAGATATACTGTACATTTCACTATGGAGGTGAGTTTCATAAATAATATTTCTCTCAAAGTGGAGGCACATGCTTCCTCTAGTGCACTGTCACTGCATTGTCCTACATAAGAGGCTTGCAGTGGTGTCTCAGCGGCGCACTAGCCGCCGTGTCTTGGAAAGGTGTAGCAATCCAACTGCTGAGCTCACTGCTACACTGGGACGAAACTCTGGTAATTTCACGATCGAAAAAGCCTAAGAGCTTAAATATTTTTAATTATCTCCTTTTTAATTATTTTCTGTTTGTTCATTCATTCCTAATTCTGGCTATCATTTCCAGATTTACTTTCTTGCCTGAGGTCCTAACTCTACTTAAAGACATATTATGACAAGAAGATCACAACCATAATTTTTGTTTTATATGTATTTTAATATTGAAAGATATGAACTTCATTAATGTTTCCGTATTGAATTGAGATTAATGTATTTTAATCTATATATGTAAAATAAGAGTTTTGTCTGTACATTGCTCAGAATTTGAAAAGAATGGTATTTCTGTATCGGTCATGTCCCCAGTAACAAGAAAATGCATTTTTTACTTTTCCGTAATTTCTGTCTGTCGGTCGGTCTGTCTGTCTGTAGGTATGTATGTACACGCATCAATAGAAAACGGCTGAAGAGAATTTAATGAAAATCGGTATGTAATGTCAGGTGATGAACCACTGCAATCTAGGCTACAGATTATTTTATTCACGTTGAGTGAAATGGTAGTTTAGGGGAAGGCCTGAAATGTAATTCTCAAATAAGTTATTTATGTTATTAGTGGTCGTATCGATAAATACTACATAACTAACATAAGTTTAGTTATGTCGTAAGTTAGTAGTAGTTATGTAAGACGTTATTAAATTTCCGATCACTTATGTCTTATACATTGTTACCGTACCGCATATAATCAGAGATATTCATGAATTTGGATTTTTGTTACTAAGTCCATATCAGCACCGAGTCACAAGAAAATGGGTAAACAGAATTTAGTGAAAATCAGTATGTAAAGTCTGAGAATAGGGAACTACAGTCTACGATATAAATAATTTTGTAGGACACCCTAATATCACAGAGTCGAAAGAAAACTAATGTGAAGTCCTGCAATATAGAAAGCTCATAAACTTTATCAACAATAACATTATATTGACTATTGTTTGTTGTGATGTGCTTTTTGTCTTCTGTTTCCTCTCATCCCCGATAGATAGGATTACTGCAGCGTACCGAGGTTTTTTTAAATTTGCTTGACGTCGCACCGACACAGGTAGGTCTTCTGGCGACGATGGGATAGGAAATGAATAGTGGTGTGAAGGAAGCGGCCTTGGCTTTAAGGTACAGCCTGGTGTGACAGGTGTGAAAATGGGAAACCACGGAATACCATCTTCAGGTTGCCGGCAGTGGGGTTCGAATCCACTATCTCCCGGATGCAAGCTCACAGCTGCGCGCCCCTAACCACACGGGCAACTCGCCTGGTCGTACCGACTGTAACAGCCTGCCTGTATATTGGCGGGAAGTAGCTGGGGAGTAAGATAACTTTCTTCTTTAGCATGCCATTCCTCTGGTTCATACATTTCCTGAAATATCTGGTACGTAACACACTGTTTCATCATAGTATTTGAGCTATTCAGTCCCTACACTGAGGCACTGATTGGAATGAGTAGTGTGCATATTTAACGGAATAACGACAGAGGAGTGTTCACGGCAGTCTGCGACCTGGTTATTCCATCTCTGGAACTTTGGACTCTTAGGTCGGCACCTTAGTACTGTTTGTTGAAAGTGAGAATGTGTGCGGTTTTTCATTTGATCGAGTATTTTATATGATAACATTGCTTTCAATCGCTACATTCCTACTATCATTTTTGTAATGACCTATGTTGAATTCAGTTAGGAAAACCACCAAATCAGTCTTTCTGAGAATCCCGTACCGAAGCACGGGTACATCAGCTAGTGTTATAATATAATTATTCCTGCAACAATGTCTTTGTCTTGTATACGTATGTTTTAGTTATCACATAATCTGTTTAATTTTATTTTGGCTGAAGATTGCGGCTAAGTGGCTGAAACTAGTCCCGAGACTGATGTAATATTATTTACTTCATGTATTGTACTGAAAAGGTAGACCCTCTTGCAATTTATTTTTTATAATTGCACTTCAATATGGAGCAAAAATAAAAAAATTTTCTTGTAAAAAACATCAGTCAAGAAATCATGAAATTGATAGATAGTTCGAGTAACCCGTAAGTAACATGTAATAAAAAGAATACAGCATTTAAATAATCGCCAGAATGAATCAAGAAGGTATTCAATATAATTCTGATGATTAATGTACTCACTCACCAATGTAGTCGCTGGAAGTAAGATGGTTAGGTACTCAATCCTATCCATAGTGTCGTCATCATAGGAGACATTCGTATTTATTATAATCAGTACAACAGCACCCTCTACTAGCCAGTCTATACCCCATATTCTTATTTCTTCCATCTTGATGGTGTGTTACACAAACATATCTTAATGTTGAGGAGTTACTAGTTCGATCACTTCCAGCAAGGGTTTTCTTTCTTCTGCAAGGATGAAAGTTTTGTTATTACATGCCACATGACCCCTTACTTGGTTCCATAGACTTTTAATGGGATTGAAAGAACAATGGTACAGTGGTTATCTTAAAACTTGTGTTCCTGATTGCAATGTGATATCATCTACCCGATGCGTGCTGCACAAGTTCCTAACATGCTGCAGGTTGGCATTTCAAAAATTCAACTTAAGCTGTTCGGATTGTAAGGGCTTCCCTTCCCATTCAAATTCATAATTATTTTCCCCTTTTTCCACAATTGGTAAGGCTTATTGAATATAGAATATTTAAGATAAAATTAAATATTATAATTTATTATATTAGTTCATGTTTTGTCCCCTAAGGGACATCATCATCTATAATCAATTAACGTTAATGTATCAGAATACAAAATAGATATTATTGAAATTGGCAAGACACATTAAAAAACATTGATGTATGGTACGACATTTAAAATACAATTTTAGCAAATTTTGTTAAAATTATAAGTCATATGATCGATAAAAATGGTTGAATTGTCTCTTAAACTCTTGATGCTCTTGGGAATAACAGTTGTGCTTTATAAAATCCACTGTTGTGAATAGCATTCTTGATTTAAATTATTTCTTGATGAAAGATTGTTAGGTCTTTGATATGCATTTCTTAAATAGTATATACATTGAATGCTTCAGAATTTAAAGTCAGGTCGGGGTCGTAGTGGTAAAGCTCTTTGTAGTAATGAGTATTATATTGTTCCTTATAATATTTAAGTTTATCTTAAATATTCTATATTGGATATATAGCCAATATGGGATTATTATTATTAGAAATGAAGCTGTTAAAGC